>NW_025335727.1:9495155-9691963 GCF_004798865.1 Varanus komodoensis | reverse complement strand
CTTCCCTTCCCTTCCCTTCCCTTCCCTTCCCTTCCCTTCCCTTCACACTCCTGCTTCCCTTCTCTCCTTACCATGATACAGCTTGACTGTTCATTTAATTATTTGATCTTCTTGTTCATTCATTCCCTTTAGCCCTGCAATGAGGGGAGGAGGCAGATGAGGAAATATATGAGTGGACTCGGAACATACCTGCATGTAAACACTGGAAACTCGGTTAATTATGGGGTACAGAACCCTGGCCAGACCCCTTTGCCCTGATCACTGAACATTTGGTGTTCCCTGGCCTTTGTGCAGTTTCTTCCCATTCCGAAAGATTGCAATGCTTTTCCTAAGACTTAGTTATTGGTAGTAGGAGCTTTAAGCTAAAACATGCTGTTATTTTTGCTATTTTAGCCTTATTCCTTTTGCCTTGCCCTCTACTGGAGTGCATTAAGAGATTCTCAAAAATGGAATTCGGCCATTGGACTGAAACGGATGCAATACCCTTGCTTACCTGAATGGGTAATTTGAAACATTAACATTTCTAATATGTATTGCTTATTCTGTATTTCTAAAGAAAGCTAGTTAGTCATCTATAAAAGATGCACACGAAGAATATAATCACATTCTGTAGTACTCTATCACATTTCTTTAGCTGCTAGTTAACTCTTGCAAACTGTCTCTGGGGGACAATCTTGGAGGGTTAGAGTTGGGGTCCAAATACGGCTCTAAAATAAGCATGAGGACAACATGAATATGGGTTGCATTCACCTGTGAAGCGTTATGGACCATGATGATTGTGTCTGAGGGAAGAGGAAAACTCAGCACTGAATGGTGTCTAAGGCAAGGTAAGCAAGAGGTAGTTTGGGCTGTCTGGGTAATTTGCAATAACTTGGTAAGGGTGTCTGACTTCCAGCCATTTAATGTTAGTAATAGCAAAAAGTTTCCCCATGCCCACCTTAAATTACCGTTCTGAAAGGAAGAAACCTTGGGGAAACCAAGCACATGCTTCTGTGTGGAAAGACTGCGATCAGAATTCTTTAATTTTAAAGCCCCATTCAGGAGTTCTGTACGTGGACAAAGCAGACACATGATGATAGGAAGTGCTGCAGCCTTGTCCTGTCATAGATCTGTCCCTCGACTTGTGAAGATCTTCTGGAGAGACCTTCAAAAGATGCAGAAGGCTCCCTTCTGCAGACTGCTGTCCTCCATAAGTATGAAAAGAGAGAGGGTTGTCACGTCTCCTCACATGTTTGTGTCGTTTACATTTGGAATGCTTAAACTAAATTTAGGACATACTGGATCTCAAGGTTCTAGGAAAGCTCTGTTTTAATTTATGCAGTATTCTCAGTAATTTCAAAAATGTATGCAGGCTTACTTTAATGATGTAGCACAATGACATCTATAAGGAACCTTATCTGTAGATACATAGATTTAATTTCTAATTCAGAGCTGGGATGGGCAGGTTGTTACTGGACATACAACATCATACAACAGCTAGAGGATTAGTTCAGCTGTAAACCACCGTATTTGTATACAGTAAATTTCCAGCTGAAATAAATTATCTGGATTCTTATCACTTTGATCTCAGGCACAGTT
This sequence comes from Varanus komodoensis, assembly GCF_004798865.1. NCBI lineage: Eukaryota > Metazoa > Chordata > Lepidosauria > Squamata > Varanidae > Varanus > Varanus komodoensis. The sequence continues at coordinate 9,690,385 of NW_025335727.1, read as the reverse complement.
TTGGAATCAAAATTTCTCTGATCCCCTTGGGGAATGGCCTGGGCTAATAAATAGGCAAGAGAGAGATGCTCCAAGATGGCTTATTTATCTAAAATAATGTTAAATGGGCAGGGGGGATGCTTGTTTGCTTGCTTTATTTATTTGATTTATATCGTACCTTTTTTCTTATACAGAACTCAAAGCAGCTCACATAATTCTCCTCTTACTATGCTGTCAATCCGATATCTTCACCATCAAGCTGATTCTGCTCACAGCTTCTGAAGATTAGTTAAATTTAAAAATCAGCATACATTTAGAGGATAAACTTATGCTGTTTTAACTGACATTCTATCTGGTTTTGCTCCTGTATTGGATTTTGCAGCCTGTATTAGGCTGTAATCTCATTTATCTATTCAGATTGTATTGATCAGTATTAATGGCTTGTTTGCTTTTTGCTCTACCTTATATGTTGCCCTGTGGGTCTGTTTGGACTACGTGCAGGGAATAATGTGAGTAAGTAAGCGGATTTGTGATTCAGATCCTTTCAATGGGTTTTTTTTTGCCTTGATTTTTCTAGGGTGTGGATTGCATTAGTATGATAGTGAAGTGCTCTAGAACTACAATTGCTTTTCTCATCTGTTTATAAAAATAGCATCTTGATGAAGTGTCTGTACAATGAAGGGGCAATAAAAATGAGTGGGGTGAACTGGAGAGAAGGCCAACTCTGTGTATGTCAATGTGCAGGACGGCTGCAACAGGTGGTTTCCTTCTTTTGCGAAGGTTCTCCAAAGGAACCTGAACCAGCCCAGATTGCAGCTACAGGTCTGAGTTGCAATTTGGAGATTTACTGTACTTTGTCAACCAGCATAAAGAACTTTCCAAGTTGCTATGCTCGCAGTGCAGGCATAAATCAAATAGCCCTACTGCTTAATCATCTCACAAGTCCACTGGAGTGAGACCAAACTTTATGAAGGATGTTTCAGCACCTTTTTCCTTCTTCAAAAATACGTGCAAAGGATCAGATCTGGGTCAGGACTCCAGTTTGGGGTTGGGGAGCTTTAAGCCTTTCCTTCAGCTGTGGCCTTGATTGGGATTGCTCCTCATCTACAACTCACATAGGAAAATAGCTCCCACTTTTCCCTGTGCAAATTGCAGTGCAAATCTTCCTCTGGAAGCGAAAAACATTTAAAACTCCGCTATCTGTCCCACTAGACTCTTGATTTGTAGCAGGATTTGCATACTTATTTTTAAATAGGGAAATGAAAAACCCTTCTTTCGCCGTCTCCTGCATGTCAGAGGTGACACGTAGCTTAACATGACTAGGTAACACTGAGTGAGTACAAAATATTAATGAAGGACTTGAAGCAGGCCAATTTGGGACTATGTCTGGAGAAAATCCTTTACCTTTGGGTGGTTTTCAAAATGGGAAGTGATCACATGAACCACTGCCTCCAGCAACACTCAGTGCAAGATGAATGCATATTCTACAAATTGTGTGTGAATGCGCGTGAGTGTGTGTCTAAGTGAGAGTGCTTCCATAAGTTTTAACCACCAGCTTAATAGGGTTTGTTACTTGATGTGGATTTGACTGAAAATAGACACGAGTCAAAGTTTTAGTTGCATCTGTAGTAATGCATGCTGTATCTTAATGCCCGTACTTCAGCTCTAGGTTGATGGGTCTGTACTGGCAATGACTGATCAGGAAAGGAATTTTGGGGTCCTGTCGACAGGTCAGTGAAAATGTTGAGCCAGCGCATGGGTCAACAAGCTGCTATGAATGAGCCGCACTTCATATTAGGCACAATTAGGAAAGGAAAATAGAACTTCAATTAAAAGTAGAACTGCCATGAGTGTACTCCCTTTATACAACTTTTTGGTAAGACCATACTTAGATTATTATATATTGTCCTGGTCGCTTCACCTGAAGAAGACATTATTGAGCTGGAAAAATTACAGAGAAGGACAACTAAAATGATGAAAGGGATGCAGCAACGGCCCTAAGAGAAAAGGTTGAAACAATGGAATTGTTTAGCTTAGGAAAGATCTCTATACTTGATAGAGATCTTTAAAAGCATGCGTCAGTGGGAAGGAGACATTCTTCTCTCTTTCTCCTAATATTATAATCCGGAAGGGTCATCCCTAGAAGGTAATTAATTGAAATTCAGGACAGCTAAAAGGAAGTATTTTTTTCATGCAACAGTTGGGTAAACTGTGGAATTTACTGCCACAAGAAATGGTGATGGATACTAAAGATGGCTTTAAAAGGGGATTGGACAGATTCATGGAGGAGGGAACTGTAAAGGCTACTAGCTTTGTTGGCTATGTCTACTATCAGAGGTAACTTTCTTGTATACACCAGTTGAGCTCCAGCAGGGAAACTTCTTGTACTCATCTGGCTTGAGGGATTCTCTGTACAGCTGGGTTACCACCATGTGGATGGAGTGCTGGTTTTGATGGACCATGGACCTGATCCAGCGTGGCTTTACTTAGCTTCATAGGTTCTACATATAAGATACCTCTGCAACTTTTAAAAATCAAACTGACACTGTGAGAAATGGCCATGATCCTATGCAACTGGCATGATATTATGTCTACCAGATTGAGCCTTGGGTTTGCATTACTGGACAGGACTGTGTAGGACTTAGAGTCCTCCTCTCAGGGCGTGTGGTTTACCACTGCACGGACAGAATGCTAAACCTAGCATGGGGTTTATATTCTTACTCTCCCCATCTCTTCTCTCCCTTTTCTGCACTCAAGGGCTAGTCTTCAAAATCTTGTGCTTTTGGTTTAGCATTAAACCATAACATTACTTCTGAGCATAGTATACCATTACACCTGACTGGGCTACTGTGCCCCTTGAATCTGAAATATGCTGGTGTTTCTGAACAGATACGGTGTTTTGCCATATGTTGGGACATTTCTAAAGGCAGGGCCTTTTCATCACAATATGATATTGTTTCTGATGATGGGAAAATATTATTCCGTGAACATATATAATATGTTTCAGAGTGACATCATTTCACAGAGGCAGGAAGCATAAAAAGCTAATAAAAATGTCCCAAAAATGATGAACTAATTCTTGATAGAACTCATGTCTCCTTGTTTCTATAGAAAAGGAGAAAGATGAGGGCAACTGTGTGCTATTTGGGGACTATTTCTCACATCATGGTGAACAATGCCTGTGTCAAAAGTTGCAAGCAATAGTGTGAAAAGTTGGCATAGCTAATTTGACAAGTATCACTGAGAAGCAGTTCAAGAGATGTGAATCTTTGCTCAGAATTGTCTGTGCTTCTCAAGACAAGATTTTATATCTCTTTGCACCAAGGGTGCTTCTGTGACTTTAAAACATGGTGCAGGAATAAATTTTGAAGTGATATAGAGATAAGAAGGCCTGGAAAATCAGAAAAAATAGAGGAAAGTATTGGTTTTTCTTTGTGGCTTTTGGAAGCTTGTTTGTTTTTAAAGCTGAAAAATGGGAAATGGATTGTGGAATATTTTCTGTTGAAGGGAAGAATAAAATGTTTCAGACAAGGTGTTCATATATTTACTTTCCAAAAATGTATTCCATAAACCACATACAGATAGTTATGTGATGCCATGTACAGTGTCAGATCATTAGAATTCTTGTGCCACAACGAGAATCAAGGCCTGGGTAATAAACTGAGATTACAGGTCTCAAATGCAAGAGCAAGATGTATTTTTGCATCTCGAGGGCACAGCCATTGTCACAAGAGAAGGGATGAGGGCTCAGTTTCTTCTTTACTTGTTGTGGGCTTCATTTTGTTGGTAGACTTGGTGGACCTTTTTCTGTTCCCTTGACTAAGCCTAAAAGGATGAGGAGACTGTACAAAGCAACAAAAAGGAGCTGAATGTATACTTATTTGAAAGGTAAGACTTTCAATTTATCTTAATTTAACTGAATTGTGTCTTTATCACAACAGTTTATATTCATAATCCATATATGAATCATAATTTTATTCCTATTAATCTGATGTTTTTTGCTGCCCCCTCCCCCATCATAGCTCAGTGTTTACTGGCAAGCTAGCCACTGAAATATTTTTGCTCTGCCACCTCCAGTAAAATACTAAGACCAACATCTGGAATATGGAGGCATTTCCACACTGCAAATTCTTGTGAAACCAACCAACCAACTAACCAACAGAAATACTAAAAAATGAAATATACATGTGCAAAAGCTTCTAGGATGACAAAATATATCCTTTTATCATGGAAGAACTATCCTGTAGAGATTAAAATGTCTTTCATGGATCTAAGTGAGGAAGACCAAACTGAGAAAAGTGCAAGTAGCTTTTATTGATGTTCTCATTCCAGAAACCCACTGGAATGGAGCAGTCCTTTTATAAAGCCAGCATTATCACAAACAGTTTCCTGTCAGCAATAGCTTCTTCAAGTAAACAAACATTGCAAGTAAGAGTATCCAAAAATACTCAATGGCTTTGTTTATAGAGAAGATGACACCTGGAGATAATAAAAAAAGTGTTCAAATCCTTACTCATCTGGAATCCTGTCATCAATAACTGAATTGCATATTGGCAGGAAATTAGTAAGGTCATCATACCTTTTGCCCAGCAGCCATTTTTTAAGCAAGCCTCTTTTAGGGTCAGAATATGGACACTTAGTGGAAGCAATGCTTGGAAGAATCGGTGAAGCACTGTCTTGCAGTACTTACAAATGGGAGGGAAGAAGGAATCTTAAACTTGGTGACAACAGCACCTCAACCAGTTTCTTTATAGAAGAATTGAAACAGGAGAGAACAGACGTAGCACATGGCATATCAGCTGTAAAATATGTGAAGTCTACAGAACAGTGAGAGAGGTAAAGTATTTTCTTTACTGACAGTAAAAGTAATATGAAAGCATATGAGAGACCGTAATGGATACATACCCACATTTTACTGCAATAGGATGGGCTGCACTGGCCCCTTAACGACATTATGAAATGAACCCCAAAGATCTATAGATAAACAAAGAAAGTTACAAAACTTGTTAAGGCTCCTCATATTGTAGGTGCAGTATTCAAGAACCAAGAAAATAAAACTGCAGTGAATAAAATAGTGATGTACAAGCTTGAGAGCATGGTGTTGTGATATCTTTGGAAAGTCTGCTAAAACAAGAAGAAGAAAGTCTTCAAGAAATAGTAACTGTTGACGATGTTAAAGTGCACAGATGTGATGAGAACTCAGACTTGATGAAAAGGTCTTCTGGATTCAGCCACAACACTCCCTGAGATCCTTCAGCCAGTTCAGTTACTGCATCTGAATTAGACAGTGCACTTTTGTCAGAAGCCCTTAGTGACCAGGATAAAAATAACCATGGTTTGAGAAGTGTTTTTCCATTTACAAGTAGAGAAGAAATTTAAATGGAACTTTCTGTTAAGGAATGGAAAAGAGTTTGTCGCCATGTATTTTATGCTGCTGCATTTGACTGGATTGCAAAACAAGCAGCACATGTAAGACTTGGAAAGGTATTTTCAGATGTTGCAGAACATTTTCAGGTTCAGGAATACAGGCAGGAATGTTGCTAAATGTATCCCTCTTGCAATGTGATGGCAAGATCTTAGCACAAAAAGCTTTCCACTCCCTCCCACTTCAGATTCCTCCATCATCTGTACCATGTTAGATAAACTGATCAGTATTGGAAAATACTTGCACACAATTTAAAAAGAAACAGATTGTGAAAGGATAGAGAAATGTGTTTCAATCTGAGAAAACCTTTTTGTGAAGTCCATGGTAGCTATGATGGAGACAAAAATAATAAAGCAGAGACAGTGGAAACTGAAACTGATAGCAAAAGCTCAGGAAATAGGACTGGTTAAATTTCATGTCTCTTCATTTTGTCTTGGTTCAGTACACACTCACATATGCACAGAGATTTTATCATTTTGGTTTTGTAAATGTTGGCTTTAATAATATTGAGGGTTTCCTCTGTGTGTGTTTTGGGCTGGCTTCTCCTAAAGTTGCAGAGATATTGCAATTCAGGAAATAAACAAAAATTGAAAAAGGAAATTAAGGTTGTAATTTTTGTTTGAATAAACTATACTTTTATTAAGCCACAGTGATATTTTAATGCCAAATCAAACTATACACAATAGGTTTTAGGTTCCTGATGGAACAAAGTGGCTTTCCATCAAAGGGTGCTGATATTACATTTTTTCCTGTTTTTCAGAAAATTGCTTTTTCTGAAAAGGTCTTTGTCTCATGGATTCAAAATTTTTAGAAATTTTATATTTCTAGACATAATTCTTTTTTTTAACTTTTAAATATGAGTGACTTTGGGCTCCAACAACCACCCTGTATCCGTCCATCTGTCTATCCCCTGAACCAATGTCCCCTCACAGCCTGGCTCCAAGCACCTTTAAAAGAGCCTTTAAGTAAGACTGGGAAAACCAGGGATGCTTGAACTTGCTAAAGTTCTTCAGCTTCATTTCAAAGTTCGATTGTGACTTGATTTTTTGCAACTTGATATTTCAATTCATTTGAATAGCAAAAGTGCCCCGTCTGAACAAGGAAACTGTGCATTATTCAACAGTGTGCAGTTTTCCCATTGACTAAGGTATGACAATTCAATTTGAAGGCATGCCTTTTTGAAATTGTGCACTTAAAATGTACACTGTTAGAGCTGTATACTTCAAATCATACATTTCTTAATATATATACTTATTATACATATACATGTATACATATATAGTGAATACATACATTCATACATACTGCCAACAAAAGTGCATATAGTCAAGGCTATGGTTTTCCCAGTTGCAATGTATGGCTGTGAAAGCTGGACCATAAGGAAGGCTGAACGCCGAAGGATTGAGGCCTTTGAATTGTGGTGCTGGAGGAGACTCCTGCGAGTCCCTTGGACCGCAAGGCGATCAAACCGGTCAGTCCTAGAGGAGATCAATCCTGACTGCTCTTTAGAAGACCAGATACTGATGATGAAACTCAAATACGTTGGCCACCTAATGAGAAGGAAGTACTCACTGGAGTACTAATGCTGGGAACAATTGATGGCAGAAGAAGAAGGGGACAGCAGATAATGAGGTGGCTGGATGGAGTCACTGAAGCAGTTGGTGTGAGCTTAAGTGGACTCCAGGGGATGGTGGAGGACAGGAAGGCCTGGAGGAATGTTCTCCATGGGGTTGCGATGGATCGATACGACTTCGCAACTAACAACAATACATACATACATATAAAGCATGATAATGTAAGTCTTTAAGGGCACACTTCAATTGTGAGTGTAAGGGCACACTTTAAAATGTGAGTTTAAAAATGCAACCTTTTAAAAATTCACATATTTTGAATATGCATATAAGTTTGTGAATCTTTTTTTTTTTTTTGCATATCCCTGCTTGGAAGGCATGCTCCTACCTTGCATGTCTTTCCTCTCTGGAAAGTCCTTTCTGGTGAAACCCACTCAGCACCTTCATAATGATATTTATGATCAAGGCAAAAGTATTCCTGATTATCTTCACTTTTCAGATTTACTGATGTGCTTTTTGTACTACTTCTGATGTTCTTCATAGATGTTTTGAATAGACCGGCAGCTTGCTGTGTGTGTTTATTTACCTTATTGTATTAGTTTCTATTTTTAATTCTTCATACTATTTTGTTTTCTGCTCTGAAGATATAAATTTATGATATGAAGCTGCAAATGTGTAGCCTTGACTTTCTTCTCCTTGTATACATTTTCCTACTTTTGGCATTATACATTTATCTCTCCAAAGTTTAACAACTTCTTCATCTTCCAAGACTTAATAAACCAAAACCATTCATTATCACGCATAGCAAATGTGGTCACCAGCCTGTAGTCAAATCTGCTGTAATGTGTCGGTACAGCAGTACCCCAGTCGTGGTTACCATTTGGAACGACTGGGGGCTTTGCTTATGGCCTATGACAGGGAGAATGTCAATTAGCAGTGCTTATTCCATGCCAATGCTTTATTGCAGGCCCAGTGAGCTCTGATATTCACCAAAGTCAGCTTATTATGGTTCACAGAATAGGTTAGCCCCATGAGTGTGGTCGCTGAAACTGAGGCCTAGTTAACCACATAGAGCAGGATGTATTTTTAAAAAATCCAGATCCTTTGGATGTTGAGATTTCTAAGTATGCCGTCACATGGTTATTTCTGCAACCTGCTTTTTTGTTCAAGAATAAAGCTACCTCTTCTTCCAAGTGAAAAGGTGGCTAAGGCATTTATAAATGTACATTGGGGTGTGTGTGTGTGTGGAGGGGGGATTAGAATACACTAATTAATGCTTTGTTTTGATATCCTGCTTGGCACGATCTTGTCCTTCCAAGCAAAAGTACACACCACAGTTTGTTATAAACTGCAGAGGAGAACTTACTTTCTCATAAGTAAAGTGGCAGTGTTGGGACCCGTGAAGATGGGACACCAAGGCTATTCACAGCTTGTGCTGCGAAGGTTAAATCTGCACTGGGCTAACATGCTTAATACTTAGATTGTGTATATAGGTATTGACTTTCCATCTTATGGGAAAACTGTTTTGTCTAGTTGGTACTAGTTCTTGCTTCTGAAAACTCTGGGGAAGTGTGTGTAGAATTCATGTTATGTGAGTTCAATAGAGCTTCACCCCAGCTAAGATGGTATGGGATTTTATCATTTGTTACAAAGTGAATTCTTTTGTTTTGTGTCCCTTTCTGTATACACAGAAAGCTGGACAGACATGAATTAATTTCAAAATTGCACCCTTTTTCTGTCATTTAATGAAATGCTGTAGAGCAAAAGGCATGTTAGGAATTTTGCTTTATTCTCTTCCGTACTCTACAGGTTCTTGTATGCTGTAATCTAGTGTTTATTTATAGATTTAGCTATAATAAATAAGGAATGCATTAACTTCAAAATGGAAAAATTGATTTATATTGGATACAGAACTCCAAAAAAGACTTAGGGAATAATCCTGTGCAAGATTAGATAGAAAAAGACCAATACCAGAAGTGGATATTATGAAGTTCATCAGGTTCAATTTTCTTTTCAAATCTGTGTTGCCAGATAGTTTACTAAATGGTCATCCCTGAATGCAACAGATTGAAAATTTTAATTCCAGATTATATGCTTAGGACTTAATTCTATTAGGTTACCCCTAACCCTCTGAAATTGGAGAATTACAGGCATCCTATACAGAGTGGAAGGACCTTGGAAGGGAAGTTCTAAAATATAGCATGACGGCCAATTTTGGCTTCCTAATTTCTATGTTTCAGAGGAGGAGAGGTCTGGGATTCTTCTCTCCTCCTTTACCTTCCCCTGGTATGACCACTAACCCCTTTTAGCATGCTTTGTGACCGTAGAGAAGGATCTAGTGCAGTTCTTTCCATACTGGTTGGAAGGGGGATCCAAGCCTAGATTTCCAGCTGCAATTTTTTCTGGCCAGCATGGTCAATACTGATGGTCATATTGGATGAGAATGGTAAGACTTGAAGTACAACCTCTCCCTTTGGCACCAGAAAGGGAAAGGCTGTTATATAATACTTTGTGGCCACCTCTATTTTCCATACACAATTACAGCTCTAATCTAAAATTGCTGGAATTTTCCTCCGCTAGAGAGAATTCCTCATTTTATACATTTTCCCACTTCACATGTTATGACAATTGTGGCTTAAACCAAGAGTAAATCTCCAAAAGATGTGGACTTCAACTCCCAGCCTTCCTGCCCATTGACCAATTTGACAGGAGCTGCTAGACTTGAAGTCCAAAATACCTGGAGATGTACCTTCTGCCTATCCCTGATTTAAACAAACCTGAATTACTAATGCAACAACAACAAACCATAAGTCTCTTTCTTGGTTGTTTGGGCTTAACAAACCATGGTTTGTTAGCAAAATCAGATTCAGAGAAGTTGAATGCTGGTGCAATGTCATGACTAGAGTGCTGGACTGGGGCTGAAGAGGGACGGATTAAGCAGGAACCTGAGTTCAAGTCCCTACTTAGCCTGCTAGGTCAGTCTTTCTTTCTCTGGACCATTCTGAGGGTCTTCCAAAACCTCTTTGTTTCTTTAGCCGCCATGAGAGAATTTATGTTGAAAAGTAGGATAAACCCTCACATTGACCAGAAGTTGATGATATACATGGGATATACATGGGAATGTCTGTGGTTAATGTTCACAAATATACTTCTCCCTGCAGATGTAAATGAATGTGCTATTGAGAATGGAGGCTGTGAGAACCAATGTTGCAATACAGTTGGCAGCTATTACTGCAAATGCCCGACTGGCCAGAAAGTGGGGGAAGACAGGACATCATGTGAAGGTAACCAACTTTGCCAACTTGACCTGGTTCACATGACATGATAGCCCATGGTTTCTCATGCATGCATGGGAGGGAGTGGACACACTGCCTGTAATTCTGATTTTACTAAGCAACCCTCGGTCTCCTCCCTCCTTTGTACCTTGCTTGACATTTCATCCAAACTTGGAGCACTGAGTTGCTTAGGGGCCAAAGATTTGCGTGGTTAGCCATGGTTATTCACTGATCAGAGCTGTTCATGGTTGCTAAACAGAATTGACAGGTGTGCTGCTAGAAGTGCACCTGTTCCCCCACCCCTGAATCCTTGATAGCCCATGGATTGTTTAACCCATGGGCTGTCATGTTGTGCAGGGTGATCCTCTGGCTTGTTCTTGTTCGGCTACACAGCAACACTTACTGAATGAAAATTAAACTTTTGTTCTGTTTGAAAATCTCATGAAAGTTAGGAATGCAGCTACATGTGAAGCTGCAGCTATATATATGGGAATAGGGTACATAGAAAAGGGTATGCATGGGAATGGTTTGGAGAGCTTCTTCCATCTTTGTATTGACTAATGCCTGTGAGGAAAGCTCAGTGGGCAACACCAAGAGGGGCACGTTTGGTAGTGGCCCCCTGACTGTGGAATAATCTCCCCACTGATGCGCACCCTGTAGCCAACTTTGTCATTTTTCCGGCACCAGGCTAAGACAGCCCCATAGCTTGATGGGTGCACCCATGCCAGTGTTTTTAGCAGGTCTTGAGTCTAATATTGTTTTAGCTGTTCAATTGGTATTACGGAAAAATAGGGTCTGCTGTTATGGTCCACTTCCTGGAAATGTTGTAGCTATCCCAGAGAGATTCATCTTTAAGGAAGAACAGATATTTTAAAAATGAGTTTAAAAGAGGGAGGGGCAAGCCTGGTGTGGCTTAACCTCAAAATGCCTAGTGAAATGTTGCATTTTGTATTCCCCAGTGGGGTGTGCTTTTAGTAACACATTGTGAAGCATAATATTGCATAAGTTTCAGGTGCTGATTGCTTAGAATGAGTTTGATACTTTCCAACTAGGGACAGGGATGTATATCTGCTGTACCTAGGCATATACCTTTGATACTGGAGGAAGCATATAGCTACTTACACCTGCTAGTCCTGGTGGTTATATATTGTCCCCAGTACCGGAGGCAGAATGCTTACATACACCACTTGCTGAGGGACATGGGTTGTGGGGGATTTTCCACTCAGCGGTGGGTTTCCATTGGGCAGCTGCTTATCCAATGTGTGAACAGAATATTGGAATAGATGGATCTCTGACTGATTCTGCATGGCTCTTCCAATCTTTGTATGCTCTGAGAAATGGTCTTGAGAAGATCTAGAGAAAGAGACAATGGTACAATGTACATTGTAATAGTATAAATCCCTGGCTAGTCAAAACAAAGACCACTGAGGAGAGACATGATAGAGATGTACACAATTATGCATGATATGAAGAAAGTGGATAGGGAGATACATTTCCTTTGTATATCATAATATTGCAATCCAGGGTCATCCCAGGATTCCTTAGTAAGTGGGAGCTTCAGGACACATAAAAAGAGGTACTTCTTGACACAGAACATAGTGGAATTCACTACCAGAAGATGTAGGTATGGCCTTAATCTGAATGGCTTTAAAGGGGATTGTACCCATTCATGAACAATAAGGGTATCTATGGCTAATAGTCTTTAAATGCTAACTCCAGGACTAAAAGTGGTGTACCTTTGCACACAAGTTGCTGGGAAACAGGGTGCTGTTGCAGTTGTGTCTTGCTTGTGGGTTTCCACAGGCAGCTACTTGGCCATGGCATGAACAACACATTCGATTGCATGGAGAGTGATCTGATCCGTCATGGCTCACTTCTTGCTAATTCTAGGTTTCTCTCTTTACCAAGCTCCTGGAAAGCATATTGCAGAGAAATAGGGAAAGCATTTTGATGCAAAGACATGCTCAAGTTCATTTGTTGATTCTGCTTCAAGCGAGTTGCTCTGAAATTTATGCAACCTTTCTGTGTGATGCATTGTGCCCCCCTTTAGAGTCCTTACCCACTCTCCATGGCCCTCCTGGGCACATCTTGGATATTCCTGTAGGTGCAGTTCCGTTGTAGGACAGACACCTTATGCTGCTGTTTATTGTTTTAATATATTTTGGCTTTTTATTACTGCATCATTTATATTATAACAATGTGTATTATTTTAAGCTGTCTGGGGAAGACTCCTACCCTGACAGCCAGCTTAGAAATATTTTACATAAGAATATTTAACACTCTGGTGTTCACTATGTAAACCAAATTACATGGGTTTGGGGTTGCTCCAACTTTACCAGAGGGAATAAATCTGCCTTAAAATATCCCAAGAAATTATTAGTTGTTATTAACATAGCAACAGAACTCTTAAACACCTTTGAGATCTGGCTGAGGTTCTCTGCCTGTGCAGCTCTCCTTAAGGACTGATACATGGCTATATAGTTTCATACTGAGAAAATCAAAGCAATAATAAGAGATAAGGTATAACTGGGCAGAATCTACACAGGTCAAAAAATATTTCTTAGCAAATAATTCAGTATATTAAATAGGACACACTGAGTATAAGATTATAGTAAACCAAAGAAATAAAGTTGTGGGTTGAATCCACACTTTGTCATACTTAGAGTAAGCCCGCTGAAGTCTGTGGGATTTAAGTTAGGTTATTACTAACCTGTGTTACTGATCCAATGGGTTTACGATATGGATGACTAAGTCTGGATTCAGCCAATTGCGTCTGACTCTTAAGACTTGCCTTCACTGGTATAATAGGGAGGTTCATTTCCTTCTAAGTTCTGCAAAAGAGCCATTCTGAAAAGCAATAACTGAGTCAAAAACCAACGGTCTTTCTTGCCAAATGAGCAGCATAGATATTTGGATGCTTGATGGCTGACTCCCACTAAAGATGGAAGACTGGAAACTGTGAGCATACTGTCCAAAGGTAGCTGTGGTTTTAAAATGCTGTCCCTTACAAATGATGACAAGAAGGAGGGAAGCCTGAATATACCAAACAAACAAAACAGACTTTAAAAACTGTTTGAAATCCCTAAGATTTAACCTTATATATCTTGATCCTTTGTGTCCATCTGCTTTTGGATACAACTTCTTTCACTTCTGCTTAGCAACAGGATAGTCAAACAAGACTGTTACAGGAGTAGTTGTGCTGATTATGTTTTCCATTTTGCTCTCTGTGTGTATCTATGTGCATATTCAGATGCTAGGAAATCTCAGTCTAATAGGATGCTATAAATGAAAAGAAGTAGTTCCACTTTGCAATCATTACTTTGCTGATGGGCACTCTTTTATTCAGGCAGTCAGCTTGGCTTGAATTAGAGTCTGCAGTTGACTCAGTAGAAGGGAAAGATCTTGGGACTAAACTCCTTCTGGCAGGTGATTTTGATACTAGCTGTGGCAACCTGTACTATTCCCCTGCAGTAACGAAACATAGATAAACCTTAAATGTCAACATTAATACATCTGTGAATCAGTATAGCAGTATTTATATACTTTTTAAAGGTACAAACTGGCTTGTTTTGAGAAATGGGAGGCAAAAAAGGTGAATGTTTTGTCGTGAAGAGGCAGGAGAACATCTCATTGCACTATTGAGACTGCCGTATCAATGGCCAGATTTTCTAAGGTGATGTTATACTGAGCGTGGTCACCACCTCCTTGTGCCTGGCTTCTCACTTACAAATGAATTTCCATTAGCCCAGAGATCTCTGTTATCTACCAAACGCATATCCAGTCAGCTTTAAGAAAGGAAAGGGTCACTGGCGGATAGATGACAGGGACACAGTGCCATTTGCTTGAGATGGCATGTCTGCCTTTTCACAGTCCTGATTCAAATCAGGAGGTAAGTAGGATTACTGTCAAGTTTTCTGGTTTGGAAATTGTGTGAAAAACAAGGACACCCAAGGAGATCTGAGCAATAATTTGATTGTGGAAGTCTTTTCTTGCAATGGCCCTAGAAATTGCAAGCCTTGTGTCCATGTACGGATAGGATGACCAAGCTTGTAGCACACTGGACAGAACCAAGTTGCAAAGGTTCACTGGCTGGATACAGGCTGCCTGGCTTGGTCTTTCCAGTAGGTGTAGTGAAGCAACCACTCTGTGGTAGCACCCCCCCCCCCGATATTCCTGGGTATTCCTCCTGAGCCTTGACCACCTTTTGGTGGATATATCCTATACTACGTCCCGTTAGAGTGGGTTACTTCCCTTAGGTACAGTGGTGGACACTCCCATTGCCAGGGACTGGAATGTCCTGTTGACATTCTGTAGTTGGCATGGAGAAGGTTATCATGCCGTTGTTGACCTCAGGCAGTGATATGTCTTAGGCTGGTGCTGCAGTTGTATATTCAGCATTTATTAATTTAAAATTGATTTCTAGTCCACCTTGATGACTGGAATCCTCCTGAGACAGCATGCAAGATTAACAACCTTGTAAATATTGAAACTAAAATTCAGCAAATATGTGTCCAGTGGAAGGTCCATAAATACTGACTGGTAAAAAAGAGATGGGTCTTTGAACTTTCTTGCGGAGTTTCAAGGAATGGGTCTGACGAACCGCTGGTGGCAGTTGATTGCAGAGGTGTGTGGGCACCACTGAGGCAGTCTTCTTTTGAACTCATGGGCTAGTGAGAAAGGCTTATGTTGATGCCCCCAAAGTGCAGGCAGGTTGTTACAGTCAAAGGTGGTCACTTGGGCCCAACCTGTTTAAGTCTTAACATCAGGCCAAGAAGAACTTCAATCACCAGTGCTGCTTTATCATCCCATCAGCTGACCACCCAGACCAGCAGCCATGGGAGGAGGTTGCACCTGCCATGTTTCCCATTGGAAAAAAATTCCCTACCTGAACATAGAAGGACTGAGCAATATTTAATGGTGCTAGAAAAGTTGAGCCCTTGTTTGAGTGCCTGAAGACAGGTGTGAGGTGAGTGAAGCTGTGTTTCCAGCAGGTCCCAGACAGGGCCAAGCTTTCCTTGGTTCTGCAAGCATTTGGTGCCACATCATGCCTTCCTGCCCCATGGGCCTATCTGCATGCCTCCTTCCCCTACCTTAATGGAAACAGGGATCAAGACGTGCTCTGTGGTGGCCCAAGGGCACATTTTTCCATACTGATGGTAAGACTGGAACCTTCTCCCTAATATGCCATGGCATGGCTAGATTTCTCCCTAAAATATATGCGTCCATATATGCCCTCCCGCCCCTTGAGATCAGCAGCAGAGGCCCTTCTCCGGGAACCCTCTGTGAAAGATATTAGGATGGTGAGTACCCGGAGGAGGGCCTTCTCTGCGGTGGCACCCCACCTGTGGAATGCGCTCCCCAGAGAGGTCCACCTGGCGCCATCGTTATTTGTTTTTCAGCGCCAGGCAAAGACCTTTTTATTTAAAACTTATTTTAATTGTTAACTTATTATGTATTTATAGGTTTTAAATTTTTAAGCCGAGATGTTACCGGGTTTTTAAATTTTTTAATTGTATTAATTGTTATTTATATGTTTTAATTATGTTGTGAGCCGCCATGAGGCTTTGTTGTGATGGGGGCGGCATAGAAATGTTTTAATAATAATAATAATAATAATAATAATAATAATAATAGTTATTGATATTTTCCTATGGGTCCTTTGGGAAGGTGGGGTTCTGTGGGAAAAGATCACTGTCCCAGAAAAGCTTTATCACATGATACAACTCAGTGTACACACTGTTGCACAGTTCTTCAGCTGCAATAATAAATCTTGCCATTTGGACTTCTGGAATTGTCTCTACAGAGAGTGAATAAGGATGCAGCTGGTGCTAGAATGCTAATGGTATAGTTCTGATTTCTGTATACGGGGCATCTGAACATAGAATTACAGAATCATATTATCTTAGAATGGAAGCAGCTTCAAAAACCTTATAGTCCAGCCTATGGATGATGCAGAAATTGACCATTGCAGTACTCTGTAAATCATGTGTATGTATCTCAATTAGCTTTGACCTGAATTTCTCCTACTCTTGTGTATAGAGTTTTGAAGTTTACTAGGATGGGTTGTTTTGAACTGACAGCTTGTATGTGTGGCTTCTATCACAGAAAGCACCCTCCTTCTACTGCTAGAAGAGTTACTGATAACTTCTGTATAGCCTGAAGTGCCTGATCCTGCTTAATCTTGGAAGCTAAGCAAGTTCAGGTTGGATTCAAATCTGGAAGGGTGACTGGAGTGCTGCCTTGAGCAGGCAGTTAGACCTGATGGCCTGCTAGGCCTCTTCCAACTGTATGATTCTATTATTCTACAAATGTGTCATGTCCTAAATGTGAGAGTTTATACAGCCATTTTCCCTATACTTGGGTTGTACCAAACCTCAAGCGTTGATTGTTTACCTTAGGATTTAACCCAGCTATCCTCTTTGCTTCCCAAAATGTTTAATAGGCTAGGTACACCGCAGTGCAAATGTTTGTTGGAATTAATTTCAGCCCTACTTTTATTTCCCACATTGGAACGTCCCTCCGAAAGCCACCAGCTGCTACTGTTACAATGTAAAACTAGTGTTGACTTCTTCTTTTTAATTGATGTTTTCTACGCAACTCTCCTGTGATTGTCATTTGATTGGTTAATATAATCCACATATCTACAAATGGGGAAGGTAAGCCACAAGTATTGTTAATACTGTACGCTGCTAGTAAGGTTGATGTCACCTTGCTATTTTACAGTGCATGAGTATCTCTAGGCTTCCTATCCATCTTCATATTCAGGAATGTTTCAAGTTTTCCTGCTCGCTAAACTGAGTCAATCCATAAGTCCTCCAGATACCCATTATTTCTTTGAAAATCAAATGTGTCCATCATAACACCACTTACTGTTATTTCAAGGATTGCTGAAACAAGTTTTATACTAAAGCAGAACAATGTCCTTCAGTGTGAGTAAGAGCAACTTAAGAAGAGTTGTGCTGGATTGGACCAATATTTTGTTCCCTCAGTGGCAAATCAGAAGCCAACAAGCAGAGCATCAGATGCTCGTGTTTCTCCAGCAGCTGATATTCAACAATGCAGCGATGTAGATTACAGGAAGGTAATCTATATCATCATGAGCAGTAGCCATTGGTAGTCTCACCCTCCATTATATGGCCAATCTAGCTTCCTGGAGTTTCAGAGAACAGGGGATGAGGAATGGTCTCCCACATACTATGCTTGTGGGATGTTGTAGGTGGTAGCATTGAGCTCATAGTATAGTTGGCTTGCTCCACACATAGAAGCTGGATAGAAAACTTTAGTTGGTCTGTTACCAAAGTGTGAATGAGTCTCCCTGAGGATACAACCCAGTGAGTTGGTTCAAAAGAGGCAAATAAGAACTGTGAAACGTGTGCTAGAGTGTACAGAATTTTGTAGGTAGTTTCATGTAGGGAAAGAATTTTGTTGGGATGATTTTTAAAGATCTTTTCTGTTCCATACAACTGTTCCTATAGTTCTATTCTGAGTTAACCAAGAGTAAAAGAGGGACACTGTTAGGAAGAATCATGAGGAATGGGCTCCACACTGAAGCAAACTCTGACAGATTCTTGGACCTTTGCAAAAGGGAGTACGTCTGCACTAGGGAAGAAGAGTGGGATGTCCAAAATTAGTGGCAATTATAGACTTCAGACTGCAAGCACAAAGGGACAATGGCTTTTTGGCAGACTCAGCAGTTTCACTCCATGGAGAAAAAGGAAACCTCAAGGATGTAACTTAGTTTGCTCGTGTCAACACTGCAGTGCCAGTAGCCTTTCCCCAGAAATCCTATCACACCAGCATGCATTATTGGCCTTGTACTTATCTGTTTAATTTGAACTCAACAGGCTTCCATGGTATATCCAATCTGGAAATAGGAAATGGACATTTTGGATTTTTCCCCTGGGGTATGGAAACATGCAGGAAAGAGTTACCCATACTGAGAACTGAGACCTGCATATTTGCACAAATGTTGATTTGCTCAGATTGGGTCTTTAACACAAAGGATGTCTGAATCTTTAAATTTGCATAAATGCATTTGCACTATTTTTAATCACACTCACATGTCCATTATGTAACCCCAGGCCTAACAGTTTCATACAGACTTCCTTAAATTCCATATTCTCTCCTTCACAAAGAACTTGTCATTGTTAGTTTCATCTAGTTTCATCTAGTTCTAGTCTCTGTGGTTTTCTACAAAGGTTATAGGATTGCCCATATACAATAGATACTTCTTAAAATTATGCTTTTTGATCGTTATTTTTCAACTGCCATGATTTATGCAAGACAATTATGGTTTTTTAGTCTCTTCACCAACCCTTACTTGTTCTTCCCATCAATATTATGAGTACCAGATCTGATTTCTCTTAGTCATGTATTGTATTTGTTCAAAAAAAAAAAAAAGTTGATTGTGCGTGCCAGTTTATGATGATATTGCTGGTGTGTCGTTTATTTTCAAACAATAAGCTAGGTATTGGTGGGAAGACAGCCTGAATCGGGTGATCCCAGTGTAAATTTGCATCAATATGAGATGTGTGCAAATGTTGTGTTCCATAAACTTTTTTAAAAAGAACTTGCACAATTGGCAGCTTGTTCTGAAAGTAGAAATCTATGTGCTGCCCTGATTTATGTCAGATCAAATTGGTACCAGTATGAGGGAAATGGAAAGCTGGAGGGCTGAACTGAGAAAATCCATTGAGTTTGCACACATACACTCCTCCAACAGATTCCTTGCACATATCTATAATATACTACCGACATTTAAGTCTGTAAGTGCTTTTTGTCAGTCTTCCTGTGAGGCATTTTATGTTTCAAATCAGGCCTTAGTCTTACACTAGGCAATGATTTCACAGGGAAGCCTACTATGACATTTTGAGAACCTCTTCTGTAGTCTGTAGTTTATTTATGGTGCATAGCATTTGATTATCTCACTACACTGGAATGGGCAGCCCTTGTATCTGGAAGTAAATTCCAGATGTGAAGTAAATTCTGGTGTAGTGAAGTAATGCACAGCTGAATTTAATGCTGGAGGGAATGGATTGATTAACCTTTCAAAACTATTTCTGCATCTCATGTAGTTTGACAGTTTTATATCCCATATCTCTTTGCTTAGACACACAATGTAAAAGACATATATGAAAACACTGGCTTTAGGTTTATATCTAGGAAATATATATTAATTACAGTCAACCCTCTTTTTTGTTCATATTTATATTTGTAGAATCCACCAGGACAATTATTCTGTATTAAATTCTTGTATTTAGAAACTTCTGTTGTTGCAGGAGTACTTTATATCAAAAAATACATGGTTAGGGCAAAGGAAGGGCAATGCTTCTTCATGCAAACCATGACTAGTTCATCTAATTGTGATAGGCTATTGAGAAAGTCCATAGAATGAGTGGATTCAAAGAAGAGTAGACAGATCAATGGAAAATTGATTGATTTGTGGCTGTTAGGAGAATGGCCAAGATGCAAGAAAATCATCAAACTAGCTTTACCATCAATCTTTGTGGCTCTTAGAAACTGGTAACAATGGCAGTGGATAGATCACTCTGTGTAAGCGCCTTGTGACAATAAATGTCCATACAGTTTCAGAGACAAGATAACCAGCCTTCAGTACCTTGAGATGGTAGATACCATGGCTGTCTTTCCACCTTATTTAATGCTACAATAAATCTAGCCACACATACTAGTAATTGAATCTGCAGTGAATCTGAATGGAAAAAGTGGTACTTCACTGTGTAGTTTTTCTTAATCGTTTCTATGGAAGCAAATGTTCTTATCATTCACATAACACTTTTTAATGTGCAGAATGTTTCACAAACATTTTCATTCCCATTTAGGGCATGATAAAGCTGATATCTCCTTCATGGATTACTGCCTTGTCGTGGCGAAGGGGCTTGCGTAGCTCAATGAAGCTATGAGCTATGCCGTACAGGGTCACCCAAGATGGACAGGTCATAGCAGAGAGCTCTGACAAAACATGATCCACTGGAGAAGGAAATGGCAACCCACTCCAGTATCTTTGCCATGAAAACCCCATGAACAGTACCAAAAGGAAAAAAGATACGATGCTGGAAGATGAGCCCCTCAGGTCGGAAGGTGTCCAATACACTACTGGGAAAGAGCAGAGGGCTAGTACTAGAAGCGCCAGAAAGAATGAAGTGACTGGGTCAAAGCCGAAAGGACACTCAGTTGCCGATGTATCTGGTGGTGAAAGGAGAGTCTGATGCTGCAAAGATCTATACTCCATAGGAACCTGGAATGTAAGATCCATGAATCAAGGCGAGCTGGATGTGGTCAAACAAGAGATGACAAGACTGAACATCGACATCTTAGGAAGCAGTGAACTAATATGGACAGGAATGGGTGAATTTCATTCACATGACCATCAGGTATACTACTGCGGGCGAGAATCCCTCAGAAGAAATGGAGTAGCCTTCATTGTCAATAAAGGAGTAGGAAAAGCAGTACTGGGATACAGTCTCCAAAATGATAGAATGATCTCAGTTCGAATCCAAGGCAAACCATTCAACATCACAGTAGTCCAAGTCTATGCCCCAACCACTGGTGCTGAAGAGGCTGAAGTTGACCAGTTCTATGAAGGGCTACAACACCTTCTAGAATTAACACGAAAAAATGATGTCCTTATCATCATGGGGGATTGGAATGCTAAAGTAGGAAGCCAAAAGATAACCGGAATAACAGGCAAGTTTGGCCTTGGAGTACAAAATGAAGCAGGGCATAGGCTGGTAGAATTTTGTCAAGAGAATACGATGGTCATAGCAAACACTCTTTTCCAACAACCCAAGAGACGACTCTATACATGGACATCACCAGATGGTCAACACAGAAATCAGATTGATTATGTGCTCTGCAGCCAAAGATGGAGAAGCTCTATCCAGTCAGTAAAAACTAGACCAGGAGCTGACTGTGGCTCAGATCATGAGCTCCTGGTTGCAAAATTTGAAGAAAGTTGAAGAAAGTAGGGAAAAGGACTAGGCCACTCAAGTATGACCTAAATCATATCCCTGATGAATATGCAGTAGAGGTGACAAATAGATTTAAGGAATTAGATCTGATAGAAAGAGTACCTGAAGCACTATGGACGGAGGTTTGCAACATTGTACAAGAGGCAACAAGTAAAACCATCCCAAAGAAAAAGAAATGCAAGAAAGCAAAATGGCTGTCTGAGGAAGCTTTACAAATACCCGAGGAAAGAAGGGAAGCGAAAGGTAAGGGAGAAAGAGAAAGATACAAACAATTGAATGCAGAATTCCAGAGAATAGCTAGAAGAGATAAGAATGCCTTCTTAAATGAACAGTGCAAAGAAATAGAAGAAAACAATAGAATAGGGAGAACCAGAGATCTCTTCAAGAAAATTGGAGATATGAAGGGAACATTTCATGCAAAGATGGGCATGATAAAGGACCAAAATGGCAGGGACCTAACACAGGCAGAAGAGATTAAGAAGAGATGGCAAGATTACACAGAGGAACTATACAAGAAAGAGCTTAATGTCCCTGATAACCACAATGGGGTGGTCACTGACCTCGAGCCAGACATCCTGGAATGTGAAGTCAAATGGGGCTTAGGAAGTCTGAGCAACAACAAAGCTAGTGGAAGTGACAGTATTCCAGCTGAGCTATTCAAAATCCTAAAAGACGATGCAGTAAAAGTGCTACACTCTATGCCAGCAAATTTGGAAAACTCAACAGTGGCCACAGGATTGGAAAAGGTCAGTTTACATTCCCATCCCAAAGAAGGGCAATGCCAAAAAATGTTCAAACTACCGCACCATTGCACTTATTTCACATGCGAGCAAAGTGATGCTCGAAATCCTACAAGCTAGGCTCCAGCAGTATGTGGACCGAGAACTACCAGAAGTACAGGCAGGTTTTTGAAGAAGGAGAGGAACTAGAGATCAAGTTGTCAACATACGCTGGATCATGGAGAAAGCTAGGGAGTTCCAGAAAAACATCTACTTCTGCTTTATTGACTATGCTAAAGCCTTTGATTGTGTGGATCACAACAAATTGTGGCAAGTTCTTAAAGAGATGGGAGTACCAGACCATCTTATTTGTATCTTGAGAAACGTATGTGCATGTCAAGAAGCAGCAGTGAGAACTGGACACGGAACCACTGATTGGTTCAAAATTGAGAAAGGAGGTCGGCAAGGCTGTATACTGTCACCCTGTCTATTTAACTTATATGCAGAGCACATCATGAGAAAGGCAGGGCTAGATAAATCACCAGTTGGAATTAAGATTGCTGGGAGAAATATCAACAACCTCAGATATGCAGATGATACCACTCTCATGGCAGAAAGTAAAGAGGAACTAAAGAGCCTCTTGATGTGGGTGAAGGAGGAGAGCACAAAAGTTGGCTTGCAACTCAACATTAAGAAAACTAAGATCATGGCATCCGGTCCTCTCACTTCCTGGCAATAGATGGGGAAGAAATAGAGGTAGTGACAGATTTCATTTTCCTGAGCTCCAAGATCACCGCAGACGGGGACTGCAGCCAAGAAATTAAAAGACGCTTGCTCCTGGGGAGGAAAGCTATGGCAAACCTAGACAGCATACTAAAAGCAGAGACATCACCCTGCCGACAAAAGTGCGTATAGTCAAGGCTATGGTTTTCCCAGTTGCAGTGTATGGCAGTGAAAGCTGGACCATAAGGAAGGCTGAGCGCCGAATTGAGGCCTTTGAATTGTGGTGCTGGTGGAGACTCCTGCCAGTCACTTGGACTGCAAGGCAATCAAACCGGTCAGTCCTAGAGGAGACCAACCCTGACTGCTCTTTAGAAGGCCAGATCCTGAAGATGAAATCAAATACTTTGGCCACCTAATGAGAAGGAAGGACTCCCTGGAGAAGAGCCTAGTGCTGGGAACAATTGACGGCAAAAGAAGAAGGGGATGGCAGAGGATGAGGTGGCTAGATGGAGTCACTGAGGCAGTTGTTGGTCGGACACGACTTCGCGACTAACAACAACAACAAAGCTGATATGAGAGTCTGGGAGTCAGTAAGGTGTTTGGTGCTCTGGAATTCAATCCCAAATTTCCTTATTCTAGGTTGAACCAGATATCCCTGCCCTTGACCCCCTATGTGAGTTGAAGGTTTTCACCATTTGTTTGCAGACGTTGTGCCTGACGGCTCGACAGAGCCGTCGACTCGCGAGAAAGAATCAAATGTTCACAATGAGAATCAGACATTAGAACAAGGGGATTTATTTATTTATTTAGGAAGCTTCTATGCCTCTCCATTCGCCGAAGCCTTGGGGCGGCTCACAATAAATAAATAATAACAATATAAAAACTATATAATTTGAGATGACCTGGCCAAAGATGTAACATAAATTATTATTATTATTATTATTATTATTATTATTATTATTATTATTATTATTACGTTTCTATGCCGCCCCTTGCCAAAGCCTCGGGGCAGCTTACAACACAATAAAATACATTTAAATACAATAGAACATAATAAATTACAACTAAATACAAAAATACAAAAAATACACTGAGATACAAACATAATAATATAAAATTAAAATTAACAGTATAAAATAAGTAAATAAAGAATATAGGAGGAGAAAAGAGAAGGAAGAAGAAGTTGCCCTGGCCAGATCATATATTTTAACAATTAAATGATGTTTAAATAAAAAGGTCTTTACCTGGCGCCGAAAAACCAGTAACGACGGTGCCAGGCGGACCTCTTTGGGGAGTGAATTCCATAGGTTGGGCGCCACCGCAGAGAAAGCCCTCCTCCGAGTACTTACTCTCCTAATTTCTTTCATGAAGGGTTCCCGGAGAAGGGACTCTCCCGCAGATCTCAAGGGGCGGTCGGGCATATATGGACGTAAGCGCTCGTTCAGGTAGCCAGGACCCAAGCCATTTATAATAAATAATATTAGCAATTAAAGTGATGTTTAAATAAAAAGTTGTTTGTTTTTCGGCTCCAGGCGGACCTCTCTGGGGAGCACATTCCATAGATTGGGCGCCACTGCAGAGAAAGCCCTCCTCCGAGTACTTACCCTCCTAATATCCTTCACGGAGGGTTCCTGGAGAAGGGCCTCTGCCGCTGATCTCAAGGGGTGGGCGGGCACGTATGGACGTAAGCGCTCCTTTAGGTAACCAGGACCCAAGCTGTTAAGGGCTTTATAGGTCATCACCAACACCTTGAATTGGGCCCGGACTTCAGTGGGGAGCCAGTGAAGCTGACGGAGAACTGGAGTCATGTGAACATAACGCCCAGTCCCTGTCAGCAGCCTGGCAGCTCTATTTTGAACCAATTGAAGTATCTGGACCGTCTTCAAGGGTAGCCCCACGTAGAGCGCATTACAGAAGTCAAGTCGGGAAGTCACCAATGCATGTGTCACTGTCTCCAGGCAGTCGTTCTCCTGGTAGGGATGCAGCTGATGGATCAGCCAAAGCTGAAAGAAAGCGCCTCCTTGCCATTTGTACTTGGGACCTAGGAAATGATTGAGACATAGACCTAGGTCCCAAGTACAAATCCCCTTGTTCTAATGTCTGATTCTCATTGTAAACATTGACTCTTTCTCGCAAGTCGACGTCTCTGTCGAGCCGTCAGGCACGACAGCAGAGTGGCTCACTGTACTTCCAATATGCTTGGATGGCTCCAGATGATATGTTGGCCAATGTGTGTTGTGACTTTTTACGGTATGTTCAGGACAAATTCCTATAAGGTAGAAATGAGCAACGTATGTTTGTGCTGTGAAACAGCTTGAGTTCTACATGTTTTTTCATTTTTTCCAGTTTACAAAGTTTGCCTTTGTTCACAATCCCATCTAATATTCCTTATGCCCTGTTTTTGCATGCATCCCTATTCTGAAATCATTGCAAATAGCAATTTTATGGTGAAAATTGTGTGGAGTACTTTCGCAGCCTAGCTCTAGTTGCAGCATGATTAAGCAGAAACAAGCCTCACTTCATATACACAGAAAATATGTCTTCACGTCACTATTACTTTGTGCGGAGGACTCTTTCTTCTCGAGGGACAAATGATTGAGACATAGAGTTCAAGGTACCAGTGCATCCCACATTCTGATCTGAGAGTGAATGGAAAGCTGAAAATAGAAATTAGCTAAAAAATTCATGATCCCATGTTAATTCCCTTCAGTTGACTGTCATTTCTAATTTGTATCATCAAGTTTTCTTCCATCAAATCTCCTAAAATCATAGACAGGTGATAACCTGTGATCACTTGTTGATAGAGGAATCTTTGGTTTTACAGATCAGGGTAATACTCGTATCCTTGTCATTTGATCTGCAGACATTCTTAGCATTTTTTTAATGCATCACAGAATTTGGCAGTGATCCTGTTTTTAAGACACATAACCTTTGAGACACTGCTTCATTCTGCGAAGGCCTCAAAACTAGATGCTATATTCAACGTTAATAATAGTAAATGTAATGGTCATGGTTGTAATGGCTACTTTGTGATTTCATATCTAAAGATACATTTTTAAACTAAGACATACTGTGCTTTTCCAAACAGAGAGGAACTAAACCAAAAGCAGTTTTTGCAGTTTTTCAATAAAGGATTATGAGATGAGCTAAAATTTTCACTAGGTTTGGGGGTTTTGTAACTTTGCATTGTAAATATTTGCCTTTAAGTCATACTGAAAGTTAGCCCTGGAACCAGCATAAAAGTTGGAGGGTGAGGGTGCCAAAAAAGGAGGCTGGCACTTCATTTGCAGGCTTTGTAAAAACAAACTTGTAATCTGCTTTTAATTATTCGTTTGTCAAAAAATTGTGGAGCCACTCCCCTGTTAATTCCTGGCTATAGGTCTAATAAAAGGCATGACCGCCAAAACTGTTCCATATACTGTGTTGAGTTTTGACCAGGAAGCTGTGGGTCCAGAACCCAAGCAATGCTGATTTGGCTAGTCATCAATTATCCTTCAGCTTCAGTACTCTGTTTGCAAAATTGGAATGAATAGCAGTAAACCTGTACAATCCCATGTGCTTAGCCATATTGAACACTTCCATGCTTGTGCCTTAATGAGTCAACTAATTTACTGCAATTCATGTTCATATCAGATAGTAGCCAAACATACCAGAGTTTCTCTTAAACCTCCAGGGAGACAGTTTCTAATCAATGGATATGCTTTTAAAGTACTGTATACATTAAAACATGCTATTTGAGTGATACAAAGAAAGAGGTTGTTTGAGCTGTCTGAATGAGTGGCTTTAAATTTTCCCTGAAAGGGACTTTAAAAAGGCCTTTACCAATGAAAAGGGTTATAGTCTGGGACATACTTCCCCAAACTGGTCCAATCCAGATGTTTTAGATTACCACTCCCATTAGCTCCACCCAGCATAGCCTTTGGTCAGGAACCCTGCGGTGTTGTTGTTGTTAGTCACATCCAACCCATCGCAACCCCATGGACAACATTCCTCCAGGCCTTCCTGTCCTCCATCATCCCTGTTCAAGGATAGGCTGGACGTCCACATGGTGGGCATGTCGTGAGTGGAGCCGGCTGGTGCTGGAGGTCAGACTAGATGGCCCGGGAGGCCCCTTCTGACTCTTTCTGTTTCTATGTTTCTATCCCCCAGAGTCCACTTAAGCACACACCGACTGCTTCAGTGACTCCATCTGGCCACCTCATCCTCTGCCGTCCCCTTCTTCTTTTGCCATCAATCGTTCCCAACATTAGGGTCTCCTCCAGTGAGTCCTTCTCATTAGGTGGCCAAAGTATTTGAGTTTCATCTTCAGTATCTGGCTTTCTAAAGAGCAGTCAGGGTTGATCTCCTCTAGGACTGACCGGTTGGATCGCCTTGCAGTCCAAGGGACTCACCAGAGTCTCCTCCAGCACCACAATTCAAAGGCCTCAATTCTTCAGCGCTCAGTCTTCCTTATGGTCCAGCTTTCACAGCCATACATTACAACTGCCTTGACTATATGCACTTTTGTTGGCAGAGTGATGTCCCTGCTTTTTAGTATGCTGTCTAGATTTGTCATAGCTTTCCTCACAACAGCAAGCGTCTTTTAATTTCTTGGCTGCAGTCCCCATCTGCGGTGATCTTGGAACCCAAGAAAATAAAATCGGTCACTACCTCTATTTCTTCCCCATCTATTTGCCAGCCATCCAAAATATCCAGAGCTCACCAATAATCTCTGTTGAACAATGTGTGACCAAGCAATGTCAGGACTGGTCTATACTGTTACTGCAAGTGTACAAACAAATGAACAGACAGTTGTGTGAGTGAACTCGGGAAGCCATCCTTTGCCTCCTTTTCGAACACAGAATGCCGCTCTGAAGTTCCTTGCCCCTGCAGCTGTTCAGCTGAGACTTTTCTATGTTTTCCCCCTCTTATCATTACAGTCCATTTTTGATTTTCAACCTCAATTGTCTTTACTAGTTTAGCAAAGAGTGTAATTAAATCTGTAGAACATAACTTGTGGTTTTCATTGTAGTGCCTCGCTTGTGGCACGCATGGGAATCTGGAAGAGATTGTTTTTCCATATAATACTGTCAGCTGAATATATGTAATCTCTCTAAATCTGTAGTGGATTATCTGCATCATTTGAAATATATATGTTGTTCTGGCCAACTTTGTCAACTTTGTGTACTTGGTTCATAAATGGTTTATGCACAATAAAACTGATTATACTATCTTGAAGTCAGCTCTAGTAAAAGAGCAATCCATGCGGGAATAGTGGCTGTGCATGAATTTGATGTATTAGAAGCTGCTAATGCTGCCTGGATGCAGGAATATGTGGCAATGTTAATTGGGAGCGCCATGGGTTATTCAAGTAAGATGTCTGATGTAGCCCCCATTTGCGGAGCACCCTGGTCGGGGTGTCCTTTTCATTCACATTACAATATAAATGGTATGAACATTTACAACAACCATCTTACACTGTGTTCGTGCAGCTGGAATGAGATTTTTGCATTTTCTGACCAAGCATTAAAAGAAACATGGTGGATCAGGCCAAAGACCTACCTTGTCCAGCAGTTCCCATAGAGCTGAAAAAAATGCCTATGGAAGGCCCACAGGAAGGACGTAAGTTCTGTGTTACCCTCCTGTTCGTGCTCCACAGCAACTGCCATTAAGAGATATACATCCTCTGAAATTGAAAGTAATATAGGGTCATCATAACTGGTAACCACAGAAAGACTTACCTTCTGTGAATTTGTTTAACTACATCTTAAATCTGTTGAAGTGGTGCCCATTCAGACATCCTGTGAAAGCAAATTCCATAATTCTGTCCTGAATTTCCCACGAATCAGCTGCACCCAATGACCCAGCGTTGTCTCATGATGGAAAACTTCTTTGTCTCCACTTTCTCCACAGCATACATCACTTCATTTACTTCTGTCACATCCCACACCTTGCTTCATTTCCCTTTTCCTCTGAGCTAAAATGATCCAACACAACAAACTTCCTCACAAGGAAATTGCTCCAGTTTCTTTACCATTTGTTAGCCTTTTTCTCCAGCTTTGAGAGAGGGCTTCACATTGAGATGGGACACTGAATAGTCAAAAGTTGTACTCATAATTATTTCCCATAGAAGAAAGGGTTTTCCTGTTCTTTCAAGTCAGACACTTGCCTTGTTTACTATAGAAAAAGGATTCCTCACCTCCACAGTCATATAAGCTATTAACGTTGTGATATTTTTCTGCAAGAAGCTAGAACTCTGCAAGCGATTTCTTGAATTACCTGAATTTGGGATATTAATTTCAAATAGTAAAGATAAACTATGCAATCGAGCAGGTACCTCTGCAGTCTGTGAATAGATGTAAATAAATGTGCCAAATGAGTTACAATTAAAATGGCTGAAACTTGTATTGATTAGGACTGAATAATTAAAAGGCTGAGACAGATTGGAACCTACGATGAATGGTGTATGGTAAGGTGAGCTTATCTTCTATCATTGCATGAATTCTAAAGAAAGTCACAGTTTACCACCATTGTTTTAACACTTGTACCTCGCCTTTCAGCCATGTTCTCAAGGTGGCTTATGTGTACGGTAATAAAGTAGTGGGCTATTAAAACCCACAGAGATCATTAAGCCAGTTTTGTCAGTTCCCCTCTCATCTGGAGCAGGGGTGTCCACTTACTTTGCTCTGTTACATGATAGAGGTACCTTTCCTGCCTTTCTCAGCTTTGCTAAATCATAGTACTTATGAAATTGAACTAAATAACAGTCATTTGAAATAACAGTGTGAGATCACAGTTCTGCATTGATTGCTCACAAATCACAGTGAACTAAGGTACTTTTTGTAATATACCCCAAACTGAATTTCTGAGCATGTACTCTTTTGCTCAGGAATATCAGTTCAATTTTTGAATTTTCATTTCTGATTGTTTAGTTCTACTTGATGTTTGATAAGTCTTTTGACAGTTAAGTTGCCTTTTATAATATTTTTGAATATGCTGCACATTTTTCTACTAAATACAAAATATCTGTACAAAATTCTGGTTGTTCCTATACCTGTCATTCTATTGTATTTCCATATAAAATTTCACTTGGACTATATGTTTTTACCAGCCCATCTGACCAAATACAACTTAACTTTCAATCTAAAAGTTTCCTTTTGTGATCTCCTGGAGGAGATTTGGACTAAATAAGGTGAGTGGGCAAATGATGATTATACATCCTGTACAGATTGTTGATTTTTCCACCTGTACGTTTAATATGATGGAGAGACACTATGAAAAGTTCCTACAGAGGATTTGATGAGCATGGTAAATCTTTCAGCTATATTAGATCTTCTTGTGATCCTTGATCTTCTGCATTGATTGTAAGTGTAGCAGAGTTAATAAATGAGTAACTGAAGAACTAGACAGAAATATCCAGTTAAATTCAGCAGAAGAATTTTTAAAATGTCTTGTGGAATACTTGCAAAATTATATTGGGTTCCAAACTGAATCTAACATATCAAATTCATTAACATATTTTATTTTTTAGCTGGTTACAGAGCTTTTACAGAATTTGGATTGCCCCATTTTTCTTGCGCAGTATGGAAGGAGATTCATAATTCTCCATATTATTAGAGGCACAATAATAATCTCTTCAGAACAGGGTGATCATCTTTGTTATAGCTCCGTTATGTGAATTGATCAATAGCTTACAAGTCTACATGAGGCTGGACTTTTCAAAAAGCTGATTAGGGAGAACTGCCTACATAACACAATTATTCCTCCAAGGCTCTAGTCAGTGAGTGCAGAGCAAGTCATGGAGAATATTGAACATCTCTGTCCAAACCCATCTTGATTTGGCCCAAGCATTTCAGATACGTATTCCAGGATGCTTGGGTTTTAGTTTAGCCAACAGACAGAATCCACCCATTTGTTCCATCTGATGGAATGACATACAGATGTGTGTGGCTGTTAGGATCAGAATGTGACAACGCACAATTTTTACTTGTGTGGCTAGCGGCTTTGCTGAGTCCTAATATGTTATTTAGCCACTCTGCAATACCATTGGCAATGCACAGCAAAATTGTATCTGTGTATCAAGACCCAGGGAATATAAATGGATGAAAATACCATTAGGACTTGCTTCCTCATCCACGTCCTCTGGTCCTTAAGTCGTCTGTTACCTAGTGAACGTTAATTAACCCTGAGCTGCCTCTGTTATCTTCTAGTTCAAGGTTTATTTAGCATATTGTAATATAACAAGTAACCTCATTTAGAAACTTGTAATTAGCACCTGATACTATACTTTTAAATTTAATATACCAAATGCAGTAATTGTATGAGGAAACTTTTAAATTTAATATAAGAAAAACAATAATTATATGAGCAAACCAAGAAATTTATAAAAAGAGGGGACATCAGGTAGTCTATGAAGCATCTAAACCACCCAAGAAGCCAGAAGCAGAAAAAAACTGGAGGCAGTGGAAGCAGGTATACAGCATTTGTCTTATTTAAAGAAACTTTAGACAAATTCCTAAACCTAGTACTATTTATGAGGTGAAACTTAAGAAAACCTGATCTAAAGGAAACATTATTGAGATTTGATTCAATCTCAATAGGGAAGAACTCATTTTAGGAATGGTTCAGTTCAATCTCAATAGGGAAGGACTCAGTTTAGGAATGGTAAGAAACCATATATAATTTAAGAATCATTAAGCAATCTCAACGTATTATTTAAAGAGTAACATTAATGGGATTCTTTTGATACAAGTCATTTTGAACAATACCTTGTGGTAATATCAGTCGCATGCCTACACAATAGGAACCAGGCTGTTAAAAGTAGCAGTTAAAAAGATTTATAGCTAAGGCAGATGTCCTAGTGTGAAGTCTAATTGAGAACTTTATTAAAAACTATAGCAATGAGCTCTACAGACCCAATTCTCAAAGCTAATTAAAAAAGAAGGAAAAAGAAAGAAAGATTGATGGAGTAGCTCATTTTTGCAAGAATTTGCATGAATCCAACAATTTGTACAATGTGTTCAAATACCATCCAATAGGCAAATTGAGCAAATCAGCTCCTGAAAAGCATGGGATTTCCATAAAATCAGCCCTTTTGCACAAAGTGATCTCCCATAAGCATGTGTTTCTCAACATTATTTGTGCAAATCCTGTTAAATCCACTTAGTTTTTGTGTGCCAATTTGCAAAATTTGGGTAAAGGTTTCCCCTTGACGTTAAGTCCAGTCGTGTCTGACTCTAGGGGGCGGTGCTCATCTCTGTTTCCTAGCCGAGGGAGCCAGCGTTTGTCCGCAGACAGTCTCCGTGGTCATGTGGCCGGCATGGCTAAACACCGAAGTGCACGGAACGCTGCTACCTGCCCACCGAAGTGGTACCTTTTCATCTACTTGCATTTGCATGCTTTCGAACTGCAAGGTTGGCAGGAGCCTGGGACAGAGCAATGGGAACTCACTCCGTTGTGCAGCTTTGAACTGGTGACCTTTCGATCAACCAGCCCAGCAGCACAGCGGTTTAAACCACTGCGCCACCTGCAGTTGGGTAAATTCATGCAAATTTCCATAATATTTTAAAAGATGCAAATCATGACCTGTCTTCACAATCAAAGTCTGTGAGTTAACATGGTTCATACTGTAGTGAGTTGGCACCAGCACAGGGCTGGATCCCCAGAATTTTGGGAGCAGAATCATAAAAATCCAAGAGTTGTTCCCCCCGCCCCTCCATCTGACTTCTCCCACATCTCTACTTAGAGCATTCCTAAATGTCAGTGAATAAAAAATACTCTCAATCAGTAAATTTAATAATAAATGGAAGAAATGAATCTTACATCAAGGATTAAGAAAAACTTTCTCCCCTTTGTTGAATTATTTTCAGAATCTATGTTTTTATAACACAGTTTTTAGGAATCATATTTAGGGTAGTAAAGGCTGAGTAACAATATGTAGGTGTCTTGATTTAAATACTAAACGACAATATTTTTAATTTAGAGCTGTTCATTTTTTTGCGGGGTGGAAGAAAAACAAATCCCAAAAACAATATTTGGAACAAAACGGACAAAAGTGGGTTTCCTCCCAGTATTTCCTTTCCCCTACCCCCATCCCCAGGCCTTCACACCTCTAGAGTTTATTTAGGGTTGTTGTTGTTAGTCACGAAGTCGTGTCCGACCCATCGTGACTCCATGGACAACATTCCTCCAGGCCTTCCTGTCCTCCACCATCCCCCGGAGCCCACTCAAGCTCATGCCGACTGCTTCAGTGACTCCATCTAGCCACCTCATTCTCTGCCATCCCCTCCTTCTTTTGCCATCTATTGTTCCCAGCATTAGGCTCTTCTCCAGGGAGTCCTTCCTTCTCATTAGGTGGCAAAAGTATTTGAGTTTCATCTTCAGTATCTGGCCTTCTAAAGAGCAGTCAGGGTTGATCTCCTCTAGGACTGGCCAGTTTGATCACCTTGCGGTCCAGGGGACTCGCAGGAGTCTCCTCCAGCACCACAATTCAAAGGCCTCAATTCTTCGGCGCTCAGCCTTCCTTATGGTTCAGCTTTCACAGCCATATATTGCAACTGGAAAAACCATAGCCTTTACTATATGCACTTTTGTTGGCCAGGTGATGTCTCTGCTTTTTTTTATTTAGGGTAGCCCCTTATGAATCTCTGAAAAGAGAGATAGCAACTTGCAAAAATTTTGCATGGGCTAATGTATATGTATAGAAGCAACTTTAGAAATGAACCGTAGTGGGGCTAAAAATATAGTACATTTAACCATTCTGTGGAAGACTATATCTTAGTGCCCTTTGGGCATACCTGTTCAATCGGTTGCTCAGGTGCTCACTGTTGATGGGCAGCAGTTGATGGTTCTTTCTTTTGAAGCTGGACTGCACCACCTTTCTGAATAAAGAAGGCAGTCCTCTGCCAGCCCTTCAATTAGAATACTATCATCTATAAAAGAAAATTCATGACCGCATTACATTTATGTACGCCACAGCAGCTTATGCAAATATATCATCATAAGATGTGTATTTTTCCTTCAATCCAAGAAGGGTGTTTGTATTGTTATCCTTATTTAAAAGAATGCTATACCTGGCCTAGGAGGCTTCTGAGAGGTTTTCATGATTATTACATTAGCCAATTTCTATGCTTCTGAGTTGTTTTTGAATGCAAGTTATGGAGAATGTCAGCATTTCTACTTCCCTAAGTGGCAATAATTTGTTTGTTGGAAAAGGGAAGAAGCGTTGTTACCATTGACAAATGAATGTAATCAGCTGGGCTATTATCTCTGCAATTATAGCAATACACTTTGCAGTTGTCAAGCAGAAATGGATATTCATTTAAAAGGGCGGGTGGGTGGAATGTGTTAGAGGATTTTGTGGTCTTCTGACCATTGACTCTAAATTAATCCCATTTTGGTCAATTTGATTACTCCTACATTGGCAATTAGGGAATCTCAGCCATTGTGGATATTGTCTCTAAAAGACAAGCCAGTAGCTAATGGCCAATTACAAATGTATAAATTACAGTTTGTTATTCAGTGTATTAGTAAAAATTAGCATCTTCTAAACTACAGATGAGTCAACTGAATAACCATTCAAGTTCTTGACAGAGGCATAACAAAAGGATCTGAAGTTCTGCATAATAGTTGCACCACAAGATGGAGGATGTATTTGACTTCTGGAAGAAAAAAATGCATTGAGTAAAGACATTTAATTCAGAAAATTCAGCCTTTTTAAAATGCTTCCATGGTTGGGGAGAAACTGAACAGTATTTCTGCTAAAGTCACCTCCTTCCCACTCCCAGAACATATGAATATGGAAACAGCATCTCTGTGGTGTAATTCCTTCCTGCTGCAGATAATATTTGAATAAATATCCCAGATGTGTAACTAGGGCTCATCAGGTAGGTCTTTGCTCACTGATTGGTGCCTTGGTACATATGGGCATAAAAAATGCCTCACAGGTTATTGTAACAATACACTTTTGGGTAGCTTTCCCCAACACAGACTTCTCCAGCATGGTGTTTTGGAGCCATCAGAAGGTGTCAGGTGGGCCTCTCTGAGGAGAGCCACCTAAATGAGTCACCACTCCTGAGTGGGTCCTTTCCCACACTTCCATCCATCGAATTTGAAATGGCAGGAGTGCGTGGCACCGGGCCTCTAGTGAGGGCTTCAGGGAGTGAACAGAGTTAGGTTGCAGAGGCCACTAATACACCATGGAGCCCCACTCGGTTGGGTGCTGAGGAGCTAATGAGAGATTTATGCTGACCTTCCATCCTCTATTAACCCCCACTCCCCCATCTCCATAAAAATGATAAACAGAGTCAGGAGCTCAAGCTGCATTAGTGAGTGGTGGCATAAGAGAGGAAGAGAAATCTCCGAACAGGTCTTTTCCTTCCACTGGCGATCTGTAGAATGGAGATCTGAAGCAGAAGGTCCTTTCCTGTTCTAGAATGCTGATCCTACCGGATGTTCTAGAATGCAGAGCTCATCTCTGGTGACCCCAGCCACTAAGGGCAAGGGTTCTTTTCAGTATAGGCCACTTTTGCATGCACCTCTTTTGGGTTGGGTTGCTCAGTCACACTTTGAGAACTGGCTTTTATACTTAACGATGATCTAGACACCAGAACAAGCATCGTATTGTTCACATAGTCATGCACCAGGGAGCCAGCACACAAAGTAGTTTCCCACATGTGCCATTACCCCTGGGTGCAATGTATCTTTTCTTTCCTCAATTTAGAGTGATCTGTGAAACAGATCTATGAAGAGGACATGTCAGATGCAGCTGCATTTAGGCTTAGCTGACAGCAGGTCACATTAAGAAGGCACTTGCCTAAACACACCTCTGTTGTACACTCTGCCTATTGTGTAGAAGTCATGATGGGAGGGAAAGCTGCTGAACGAAGGGAAGCCCCTACAGAGCTTGCAAGAGTGCATCTGTCTACACTGCTGTCAAAATGCAGAGGTTTTCAAAAGAGCAGATGATTTGCTCTATATATTTCTCCTTGCCTCAGTGTATTTTCAAACAGTCATGTCCTGCTGAGAGAAAGGTACTGAAGTCTTGGTTCACAAATAGTCGTGGCACTTCCTATTTTTGATGCGGCCACAGTTGGGGTTCAGTGCATGTATTCTGTTTCAGAGTATTGGCCAAAATTAAGCTTTTACCTGCAGGACTTCAAAGCAGAGCTTGTTGCATTTGGTATCAGTCTGGTGGTGCTAGCAAACTTTGAATGGCAGTATTTTAATTTGAGAGAAGGGAGTATGGATGAAGGCAGAACGCATTGGGAAAGCATGTGTGGCAACCTCAGGCAAATCCCAGGTTCAGCGCATAGCATCAAAGTGCTGGATCGTACTTAAGACAGGAAGCGTGTTAGCCATGGGAAGACAGTTGTTCCAAGTGACAAACACAGTAAAATATGAAGCAAACACTTGTTTGTGCAAACCTGTAGTAGACACATGGCAGGCAATCAAAGCTATTCAGGGCTCTCGAGCACATGCTCGCCACATGGCCCTCGTCAGGAATCACAGAACCAGGAGAGTGTATGTTCAGATTTACCTCAAGGATGCTGTGTTCAGTTCCAGCAGTTTATTGGCAGGACATCCTCTCTGGCAGTGAAAAAACAACAGCGCTGCCAGGTAGTCGGTACAGCAAACCAACTATGACCTTTCTGAGCATATACAGAGTGTTTTATAGGTTGTGGTGACATACACAGTTTTGAGGCGATGATGAGCGATGAATGGGTACATTTATCGAGGACAATACAAGTACAAACAGAGCAATGTAAGGTTGACATCAGAAAGGATGTTACAAAATGTTATGGCAATATAGGATGATTCAGTGGCCAATAGCTAGACAAATAGTTCAATGATATGAATCATCACCAACCCCAGGTGTGGGTTTTGATGTTCAGGGGAAGGTTATTACATTAGGACAAAAGAAAATCTATTCAGTGCTGCTCCTTGCAGCCAGAGGGCTAGCCAGATACTTTTTTCGTTTTTCAATTGCATGGGAGTTGTGCAATGTATCACCATAGACTAAAGGTACAGGTGAGCATTCCTGAACAGATTAAGTGTTCTTGCCTGTTGGGACAGTGTATCTTGTAGCCTTGGGTGCATGAACGACTTACTCTGTAGGAGAATGGATAGAATTCTGAAGTGTCCAGAGCTATCGGCTTTCCCAGGCCTGTGGTGCTGGGCAAAAACTTCTAGTCCCTTCTAGGGGACAGGAGTAAGGGCACCGCTGCCTGATTTTATAATAAAAGGAGACACAAAAGCATATCTTTTATTTAAGGCTTTATCTGGACTTTCCCAACACTACATCTCTGTTCCCCAAGCATGGTGCTTGTGTACACCGGTGTGTCCTCGGACTTCTTACTGCTCACCAGACACTCTGCCCTTCCTGGTTATTGTTGTTGTTGTTGCTGGATACTCATGAATAAAGTAAAAAAGAAGGTACTGTCCATTCTATGAAAAACAGAAGTGCTGCCTCATCCAGAAATCAACACAAATTAGCAATTCTTTAGGTTGGGACCATGTCACCCATTAAGGGCCATCAAATAGAATCAAAGGTTAGTAGTCACTTAAAAAGAGCAATTAGACATGGACATAATCCCCCAATCCACTCCTGAAAAGGAAATAGCATGAAAATGGACTTGTATCATGTTGTTTAATTCATTTAGTCCATCTTGTACCTGCTACATCATGGTGATCAAAAAGCCAAAGTGTAATAAGTATTCTGCTGTATGCTCAGGAATGAAAATTGGAAACTTTGGTCTTCCTAGGCCTTCAGGCTCAGAAATTATCAAATCATTCAAAACTTTTGTCGGTATAACTCTTATTCATTCCATTGCAGCCAGACCAATATAGAAATTCATAGCTTCTGCATTTGAGACTGTGAGCCTACTGTACCATTGTCAAATCTGCTCAAAATAAAATCTTAAACTCCGCAACCTTCTTTCACCTCAAAAATAGCACAGTCTCATTTTGCACATGGTAGTTAGATTTTGTTGAGGAAGTGGCATTCTCTGACAGAAATAACAAAAACAACAACAACCAAGTTCAAGCGTACCCAAAATCATGAAATATCTGTGAAGCTGGAGAATATGTTCTGTGTTCTGATTAATATTTACATCTCAAACTACATCTGCTCAGGCAGAAATTGTTCCAGATGGCTTACTTGTACAAAAATGAAATACCTCATGTATAAGTCCATGGAATGGCATTCTGGACTGACATGGAAGTGAAACAGAAAGGCCAAACTATCAGTTTTAAGAATAACACAAGCAGTTCCCACTGCTTCCTTTAGAAGGGCAAGTGTCACATGTAGGATAATTACAATAAGCCTTGTTATAACCTGGGATTTAGGCCAGAAAAAAATGCAGATCTCCTTTATTTAAATATTCTTTCAAGCCATCATTCCCCTTTTCCTTTTTTCTCCTGTATTTATGTGGTTGGTTTTAATTAAATGAATGTATGCATCCAAATGCCATCATGATGACTGACAAATACAAAGCAGATATATGTTGATGATCAATAAAAGCAGATGCTTTTATTTAAAAGTTGCTATGATGATGTATTTTTCCTGCAGTACAGCATTAATATAATTTTGTGAGACTGAGAAGTCTTAAGTGGGGAGGGTTCTTCATCTTCAGGACCATGGGTATCAGAAGGCTATTGAATTTCAGTGTCTCCTGGACTAAGCTTTTGTGTGCCTTCAAGTCAACAGTAAAGAAAATCTCTTTGAGATTTACAGAGGATAGAAGTTCACAAAAAAGCAGGCAGTAAGGTCTTGCCCCTGTGGAATTAAATGTCATGGTTTCTGCTGAGTGGTGAAGTACGTGCTCCAAAGAGATGGGAAGTACCTGAGAAAACAGGATGGCTTGGAGGAAGGGGGATATCGTAGGCTATAGAGAAGAAGCAAGAGAAGAAAAGGCAGGTCAGGAAAGCATGGCGCTCATTCAGGAGCAACAGATTCGTGGCTGGTCTTCCGTCAGTTCATATGTACACTGGTGATGACAAGAGCTATCAGCTGTGCTTGTAGGAAGAAGGACAGAGCTTAAGCCTTTGAGATCAGGGCAGGGGAGCCAGAATGGATGAGTTTGATATTGAAGGCATCTTTACTCTTTTAGCCAAATATACCCATTGCTATGGACTTGGTCGATCAATTGCCATATGGTTGTGCTATGGCTCTACGTAAGTCTATATTATCTCAGATGTCTGTCTTCCTTTTCTAGATATCAATGAATGTGCTGTGAGGAATGGAGGCTGCCAGCAGAGCTGTGTGAACACGCTTGGTTCCTTCCACTGTGAATGTGATGCAGGTTATAGACTCCACGCTGATGGACGCACTTGCATAAGTGAGTAAACGTTGCAATGTCTGTGCTACCCTTGTGGCAGGAAAGGAGATGTACACGTGCACAATGAAACCAGAGAAGCAACTACATCTTTCTGAATTTTTTTTGCCAACTGGAATGATATATTATCATGTTATCAAATCATTAGGAAGATTGTCAATTTTGCACTTTCTTTAAAATAAGTTTAACAACTTGTGGATCATGGAGGGGAATAGACATCAAATTAAAGTTGTTATTCTATATGACAGTATTGCTATATGACTCCACAACCAAACATGTTTTGGAGAGAAAACAGTATAAAGTTTTTTAAAAAAGAAAGAAAATACATTTAAAATGTTTAAAAACTAAACTGCATTAAGACCAGGGTTGGTCAGCATGAAAAGGCTTCTTGGAATGAAACTGTTAGCAAAGTGTCTCTAGCCAAAACCAGCACATAGTTGGTGACCACCTGTCCTCCTGAGGCATGGAGTTCCATCAAATTAGGGTGCCACACTAAGGCATTTTTTTCTGGTGGAGTTCAGATGGGTCATGGGTCCATGTGGAAGCAGCAGGAGAAGATCTTCCAAGGACCTCAGTGACTGGGCAGTTTGTTAAGGGAGAAGACATTTTATGTAATTGTATTGATTATATTTATTTATGTTTGGAAGCTGCCCCGAGGCTTATGCGAATGGGGCAGCATATAAGCTCTCCAAATAAATAGATAGATAGATAGATAGATAGATAGATAGTCACAGGTAAATAAATAAATAATCTCAGGTATCCTGCTCCAAAATTGTTCAGGGCTTTGTCTGCTAATGCCAATACCTTAGCCTTGGCCTGGTAGTAAATTGGTAGCCCGTGCAGTTCCTCCACCTTGGGAATTCTGGGCTGAAAAGAAGCAGCTCGCAAGCACTGAGTGGCTGCCTTCTGCACTAACTCCAGCTTCCAAAGTCACCTTCAGAGCAGTCTGACAAGTAATCATGGCAGTAATTC
Organism: Varanus komodoensis; assembly: GCF_004798865.1. Taxonomy (NCBI): domain Eukaryota; kingdom Metazoa; phylum Chordata; class Lepidosauria; order Squamata; family Varanidae; genus Varanus; species Varanus komodoensis. The sequence continues at coordinate 9,650,420 of NW_025335727.1, read as the reverse complement.
AGTCTCGAGGTTGCCAGCATGCTGTTCCCTAGCTGACCACACCATCCCTGTCTGAAATTTCCCCCATCTGTCTCTATGGATCAGTACCTGGTGCAATTCCTCAGGACTTGCTCCAAGACAGAGGGGTTTCTTGGTGACAGCGATGGAAGTTCTGTGAATCATGGCAACTCCATCTGCAATTCCAGCCTATTCTAGTGCTGGAATGAGTATCCAGGTGGGTGAGGTCAGCACCACCAAGCTCATCCATCCACATCTCAGTAATATATGCCAGATAAGCTTTCTTTCCATGATTAAAGCTTTCTCATCATCATTTATGGTGATTCTCATCATGAATATGTGCACTCTTACTGTGGCCTGATCTGGCATTGCAAGACAGGAGGGCTAAGTAGCTAAGTGACACAAGAGTCGATTTATGCCCGCCCGCCCCCCGAGATCTGTGGAAGAGGCCCTTCTCCGGGAACCCTCCGTGAAGGAAATTAGGAGGGTAAGTACTCGAAGGAGGGCTTTCTCTGCGGTGGCGCCCAATCTATGGAATGCGCTCTCCAGAGAGGTCCGCCTGGCGCCGTCATTATTTGTTTTTCGGCGCCAGGCGAAGACCTTTTTATTCAAACGTCATTTTAACTGTTAATACTATTTATTTATTTAATTCTTCGGCCAGGGCGACTTATTTTATATTGTTAACTTGTTTTATATTTTTATTGTATAATATTTTAATTGATATAAATTAATTAAATTTATATCAATCTCTCCCCCTGCTGTATTTCCTTCTACCCTGAGATTGCAACACCTCCTCCACGGCTCCCTGCATTAAACTTGTCCTTGCACACCGTACCGCAAGAGCAATTCTTACACTTTCAGCACTCATTTGCAATGTGAACATGCAACATTCAAACCACGCATGAACCACTCATCAATCAGTCTTACATGATCAACCTAAAAAGAGTCCTAAAACTTCAACTAGTGGGTATGAGCAGCCACTGGTCACAAATAGGACCCCCAGCCTCCCAACACAGTAGAGAGCATAGAAGACCACCGTTACCATGTTCGCACCCTCACTCCCGCATTTACTTGGGGAATTCCTCGCGCTTCTCCCCCCAGTGGTGACCCAGAGGGAGCCCTGTCTCTGTGCACCATAGTCTGAGTAGAAAACAGCAAACAAACAAGCAAGCCCACCAACCCTGTTTCTCACCCAGAGTGAGTAACGATTCCTACATCTATGGGCTGCCTGCCATCACACTGCAGGCATCCATGCATCACAAAATGCAAATGGAAAAAGGAGCACCCTTCCCTTCATGGCATCCAAAGGGACATACTGAAGGAGCACGCCTCTCTGGAGCCGCCCTTACCAGGGCAGCCCATTACCCTGTGGAAGGCCTGCTTGTGAGACCCCAGGTACCTGCTGGTTGCCAGGAGGACCTGTCTTAATGGTGGATCAGCCTGAGGCTAGGAGAAAGTTGCTAGGACGTAGCTGTGCCTGTTGGGGAGATGGAGGACGGCATGCAGCCAGGTCTTGAAGAGGCAGCAGACAGTCCTCCCTGAGATATCAGGATTTCCTCCCCAGGGTCAGAATTATTTCCTTACATTTATAACCCACCTTTCTTCCTCTTGCAAGGATCCCAAGGAGCTAGGCTACCCCTTTATGAAGCTGTATTTCGTAGGGGATTTCAGTTCCTGATTTTTTTGGACAATGAGCTATTTTAATCATGGAATGAATTAATCTGTTTGGAAAGTTCAGTGATGCCTCTTCTCTTTACAAGGAGACTAAATCCCACAGTCTGTATGAAAGGGCATCTGTATAGTGCAAATGGTAATGCCCTTTAAATGAACACTGCTGTGTTTTTTCTTTTGTTTTTGAAAGAAAAGATTGTGTTTATTTGCTTTCTTCTTAAATTTATGATCCGCCTCTATATATTAGAGTCCTCAAGGCAGTTCACAGTAAAAATATATATTAAAAACATAAATATTAAAACTATAAAAATCTATAATATCTTGATGAAACTGCCAGAAATAAAATTAAGACCTCCAAGGACAGACCATATAATCAAAGCAACTGTGGAAAGCAGAAAAACAATTGAACTAGCCATCCCAAAGGTCTTGCAAAGGAAAAATAAGTGCTAATTGCTCTTCTAAAGAAAGGAACAAGTTTGGCAGACCTTCCTAGAAGGTTATAGCAATAACACATAACTCTACAAGCCCCCATCAGTGAATTTTTCAAAGGAACCCTTTGTATTGATTAAAAGTGCCACCTGGAATGAGTAAAAATGGGATATTATGAAGGAGACCAGACAGAGGAACCCTGCTGTCTGCCTCTGCCATGCCTACATGTCATTCAGGCTTTCCATGTATTTCATTTTTTAAATTATTCCATTATATTTGTGCCCTATCTTTTTCCCCCTCTAAGAATCCCTAGATGCCTGGCATAATCCTCATCTCCTCAATTTTATCCTTGATTCTGTGATGTAGCTTAGAGTTTTTCTTTAAAGTAAGTCATCTTTGGTTTCCTGAGTTAGAGAGATGAGCAAAAAAGACATTTGGATGCTCTCGGAGTATGTTACTGCCCATGAAACGTCCTGCTGAGTCCCACCCTTCTTGTTTTTGAATAGGAATATAGACTAGATCTTTATACTATGTTGGTTCTTAGTGTTATTTCTGAGCAGGCATGGAAAGAATAGTGCTGGTGATGCTCATGCCAAAGGATAGGTTTTTGTTTTCTTTATAAAATAATTTTTATTTTTCCAACGTATACAATTACATAGAAAAAAATACAGAACAAAGGAAAAACTAACATAAACAAACAGAGTAAAGTGAACAAAATAAACAAAGGATGGGTTTTGCATGCTGTCAGAACTTGCTGCTGGGTTCCAAAGACTGTTTTCTGTTTGGCTTCAAAGTCCTTTTTTATTCTCGTTGTGGCTGTTCTCACCCCATTTGCTCATCCAGCCCTGCACTAGGCAAGCGTTCTGTCTGTTTCTCCTTTTGCAATGGAATGGCAGCAGGAGTGATACTGGGAGCGGAATTTAGTGCGGGTTCTCGGGTCGATTTCACACTCACTATATTAAAGTCACTTGACTAGGAGTTGTTGCTTAAAGAGAATATTGGCCGTGCTTTTATGGGCTATGTAAATCCCCTCCCCTCCTTTACACTCATGGTCTTGATGCCTCAGTTTCACCTTTCTGTGCTATGCATCACTGGGGATGCAAAAGACGGATCTGCCAGTGGTGACCTTTGGGCTGTGCTTACGGAGTCCTGGCTCTCCATCCTTCCTGCCTCAGCACCTGCAGGCCACCACCATGCAACTGATGAGTGCTCCAACTTCTCTTGCTCACTCAACCTGCAGCAAGTGAAAACATAGCCAGCTTTCTGCACTTTTATCTTGGCTGGAGGATCATTTCTAAAGGCTCTGCGTTCTGCGTGAGGGTTGAGCCACGCACTGTGTGCATCATGAGGATGTTGCCAAAAGTGTCACTCCCATGTCAGAGTCTCATCCTTGATGTTCTCACCCATGCTGTGTTCTCACCCTGACACTTATCTCATGATGTGTTGTCATCACATTGTGAGTTTCTGTGCCCTACCTCCTATCATTCGTTGGCCAGGGGGCACAGTGGCTCACAAAGTGATGACGTTACATCATGAGACGAGTGTTCCTAGCACATCAGAGGTGAGAACATGACATGGGATTTTTATTTTTTTTATATATTTTGGCAGCAGCCTTGTGATGCACGTCATTGGTAGGTTAACCCTCACTTGGAACGGAGTGCATGGTTCTCCTTTCTTAAACATAGGATAGTTAGAGGGTCAAATAGACAGGCATCTATTCCATACCAAAAGTTCTAGAAAATCTCACAGTACGCTCTCCTTTGTTTCACATCAAAATAAATGTTTGCACTTCTCCTTCAAGTTTTTAAAAATAGACAAAATGTAAAGAGATTAGGTGGTTTGTCTTCCCTTCCTGTAATGTGAGGAATTTAGCAGAAAATAGGAGTTACCTGGCATATTTTAAAGTATTGCTGGGGAATGCCGGGAGTTGCGTGACTTTTTTCTTCCTAATTATGCATAGGTTTGCACCCTTAGTGAATATGAATTAACTGGGGTATTTTTTACTGCTGAACTGAAGATTTTATTTTTCTGTCTGTGCAGTGTGTTGCTTCCTTTAATTGTAGATACTTTCATGTTCATTTTTAATTGGCATTTTGTTGTATGTCTTCATCTATATATTGTATTTATTTTTCCTTTTTCACCAACTTAAATCTTTTAGAAAGGCAAGATATAAATATGTATATAATTGCAAAAGGAAGAAAAATACAATAAATGGAGCCTGACAGCTAAAGGGAGAAAAAAAGAACATTTTTACAGCTTCCTGAACAAGGGTGAGATGGGGAAGAGAGAGATGACCACAAGTAAATGTTTTAATTGAGATACCAGTTATAAAACTAGTTACTGTTGCCAAGTTCTGCAGAAAGGATTAAATGCTTTGTGAATCTGCATACAAACAGAAATGAGGTGCTTGTTCCAAACCCCACTGATTTATTGTTGTTAATAAATGTGAAAAACAGCACAGTTGGGATAAATGACATTGCATCGGTTGAATCTGTCCTTGGTATTTCTTGGGTTTGGGGCTGTGATTAGTCTCGCTTGGAGAGAGGTTGCTCTGTTTTGTATTGCGTTGTGTTGGCTTAACTACAAGAAACATTGAAGGTGTAATTCTGTGGGAAGCTGGCTCGGCATGCTGCAAGAAGTATGCTTTTTTTCCGTCTAAACATGGATAAGATTGAGACTTTGGGTGGATGGGTGTACATGTATATGAGAAAAGAACATAAATATTTTAGAAGAATTGGGAGACCAGGGGATGAAGAAAGGCAGTTCAGTAAGAAGAGCAAGCAAACATATGGATGTCTAAGAAGTACTGGTTGTAAGTTGTATGGGAAAACAGAGTTTGTCCCACTGTGAATAGCACTGAAGTTCACAGAATGATGTCTAATTTTTCATGCAGCCTTAAACATAAGGAGCAGCCTGAAATCAATAAACTAATGAAGAAGTTGGTTTTTCAGGGCCTAAAGTTATCATGATGGACATTCAACATTCCACTTGAAAAATACAGCATTTAAGAAGGCAAAAAATGAAGACAACCTAATATTCAATTTACCTTTTCCCTGCTACCAGCCAGTGCTTAGTACCAAGTGCGTAGCCCTACAGGCAACCCTGGAAGGCTGGAATTGACCCCCAGATCTGAAGTTCTGCAGACCTTTTTCCTGTCATGTGTAAATTCTATTCAAATACTTATTGCCTATAAAAACTTGCATTAACATTAAAATATAAATTATAAACCTGCTCAATATTTATTCGGGATGAGTAAGAAATCTGTACTTCCCTAATCAGGGTAGGAGCAGAAACACAGATACTCTGACATTTTCAGTGCTCTGATTTTTTCTTTGCTGTTCTAAAATTGTGTACAAAAATGTGTGTACTAGTGAAAATATGGTGCACAAAATGTGGTCTGCGCCCATCGCCAGCACCTTTCAACTGGCCCCCTGTTAAAAAAGTTTGGGGAGCCCTGATCTAGGAGGCCACAGGATTCTTCAGATTTTCAGAGGTGGGAAAAGCCAGAGCCAGTGTGGTGGGATCTGAGGTGGGAGAGCCAGTGTGGCGTAGTGGTTAAGAGCGTGGGACTGGGACTCAGAGGATCTGGGTTCTAGTCCCCGTTCGGCCATGGAGCCAACTGGGTGACTTTGGGCCAGTCACAGACTCTCAGCCCAACCTACCTCACAGGGTTGTTGTTGTGGGGATAAGATGGAGGAGGAGAATGATGTAAGCTGCCTTGAGCCCTTTGTAGGAAAAAGGCAGGATATAAATCGGAAATAAATAAATGTGTTTTCAATAAGATAATAAATATATCCCAAGCATTAGGAATGTAGCAAGCTGCCTTCTACTGAATTAGACCATAGCCCCATCTAGCCCAATATTTAATGCTGAGTGGCTGTGGCGCTCTGGGATTCCAGGGCAAATTCTTCCTGGTCCAAGCTGGGTAGGACAGGGATTGAGCCAGGAACTTCTGCATGCAGAGCTACTGCTCTGGTCTCAAGTTCAGTGTAATCAGGCCTGAATCTAATAAAGTGTAGCATCCTTCTTTAATTATGCATAACATGCACTGTTTTAATCACCAGCACTCCCCTTGGTTTTGAAAGAAATAAAGATAAAGGAAGTAACATCGTGACACTGGCCTATGTCACTGTCTTTCCTGCTATATTTCCAATTTATGTACTTGATATAGTTGATGCATGACATATGTTGCTGTGGAATAAATGAAAATGACATGTACAAGTGAAAAAGCAGGTATTTTTTGCCTCTTGGTAAGTATTTGGAAAGAAAATGCCTGCACCAAAGAGATTGCACAGAGCCAAGTTCAGTACTGGTGGCTTGAGAATGTGCATTTCTCCAGGGCCCTGCTCTAACATGCTGGTAGAAAAGTGTGAGAGGTGGATAATCAAGTCATCTTGGGTTAAGGGAAACATGTTGGGAAGGAAACTTGTTTGGTAGAATATATTGCTGCACTAAATCCCTTCTTTCACCCTCATTCCAATTATATTTAACTCAAAGACAGATTAAACAGCCTATAGCCTGAATTGTTTCTTGCACATAGGATTTTTAAAAATTTAGACAACTGTACAGATACTGCATGTTCAGTTTTCTGTAGTCCTTCTGCGAAACTTTGAGAAGGAGATTCCTTATCCTGTTATATTCCTTCAGTCTGCTAAAGAAACTGAGAAAAGTAATGCCACACCTCCCACTAAATGCAGTGGAACAAATGGATTATGGATTATGGAATATGGAATATGGAACAATGTAATATAACCTTGTGGACCATTATAATAGCTATTGAACTGCGTGCAGCTTTATGCTTGGTTACCTTTTCTGAAGCTGTGGCACCGCACAGATCCAGGGCTCCTTCTGGTTTGGCTTGGAGCCTGGTTCTCAGGCAGTGTCTGCTCTGGTTGGTGATGCACGCTGGAACGTTGAATGGCAGGCTGCATCCCTGCTGATTGTTTTAGACATCTGAGTGCATTCAGTACTATTACTATTACAGTGCATTCAGCTGTCCAGAACAGGGATGGGAAGCACCGTGCTCCACTGGGTCCGTCCTACATGGAGAGCTACATTTAAGAGGCAGTGCTTGGAGACCATCATTCAGCACCATGACTTTATGGTGTTTCATAACATCCAGTTCTGTCCACCAGGCTGTTCAATTGATATATAAAGCCACTGGAAGGGATTATTTGACGTTTCAGAGATGGGTGCTACCAAAATGCAGAAGGCATCCAGCTCTGCCTTTCCTTTTCATCAGAATCAGTGGTTATTGTGGCAGCCTGGAGTCATGGGGTAAATGAGAACTGATAAACTGAAGGTCAATCTAGATGGGGCAGATTCATTATTGGTTAATAGCATATCAGTCTGAGGAAGAAAAAGTCAACTTGTTCTTCCATTCATCCTCAGATATCATGTTCACAGTTTGGGACTGACACCTGGATTCAGCTTGGTGGCACTGGCAGCACCCACAGCATGTAGTGCCATGCTCCAGTTTCATGTGCTGAGAGAGATTTGTCTGTGGAGCATGATTCATCTTGTTACCGGACTGTGCTAGTCAACAGCTAGGGCAAACCCTGGGTGGACCCCAGACCCGAAGCCAAACAGAGCCTGAGACGAGACTTAGAGCCAAAACCAGCTTTATTCTAGTGCACTATAGAATAAAGGGAGACAAAAGGGGACATTCAGCCCAAAGCAGTGTCTCAAAAGTTGCACCCCAGTACATGCATTTTATACCCTAGGTAACCAGTTACCCTAATACACATCTAATGCATCGATACATCAATGTATACACCCCCTCCCGTGCTGGAGAAAGAGTCCTTTCTTTCTGTCAAGGACCAGACATTTCCCATGTCTATTTCTTATCTGCTCGAGATTCACACAGGCTTGCCATGTTCTTACTCCCTGCACATTTGCAACTTTCATGGTGGCTAGAACCAGTTTCCACTGTCCCATTGATTACTATATTCGAGGTCAGGCTAGCGTGTTAGCTGTGGGTAACACAAAGTTCATTTTGTTCTTATCTTCCCTCACTTCTGGAACATTATAACTGTGGTGTTTTTACTATGTGGCCTTCCTGTGGCCAATTACTTTTGGGGTGTTTTGGGCTGCTGCAATTGGCAACAAACTTCTAGTTGCATGCAGGATTACTACAATGCATTGTGTTTTGAAGAGTGTTTGGAAACTGTACCTGGTCCAGAACTTCAGGTGCCAGACTGTTAACTGGGCTTAAATGTGGAGAACTCACCACACCATTGTTAAATTTTATGGGATACTAGCTTTTTTTTCTCAATTCAAAGAGCTTGATCTAATGTTCAAAGCCTTGAATGGTCAGGGTGCTGGGTGGACATAGGATTCCCTCTTCCCAGATGAATCTGCCTTTCAGTTGAATTCAGCATTGGGCAACTTCCTCTGGATGCTCTTAGTTTCTGAGATTAGGTGGGCAGCTATGAGGCATGGGCACCTGGAGCTGTTGTGCCTTTGATGGCTTATAAAGTTTGATTCCTTTTAACTCTACTTTGACACATCTTTTTAGTGCCTAGTTTTAATTCTCCTGTTTGTGGCTTTGATAATTTCCATCATTGTTATCTCACATTTTTAATGTTATTACAAGTTGATGAAGTAGGGCAAAGCATGATATTGGTAAATATATAAATAGAACATGATTCCCAAAGCTGCTGTACACCAAGGCACTGTGTAATTTGGCATATATGCAAATGAATGCAAAAGGTGTAGTCCTTGCAGTGAAAATGCAAATTCTTCTTGCATTCTTGAATTTTCAGGTCTGGTATATTTTCTTGAACACAACTGAGCCCAAATACCACTTATATTTCTACTTGGTTGGTCACTTGCCAATGGCTCTTCTAAGAATAATGGTAGTAGGAAGGCATAGTAGAAAATGATAGGTATTTCACTGAATGGATACTCCTAGGCAAATATGCATTTTAGCTACCATTACTATGTAACAGTAGGTCCTTTGTCCTTAGTTGACGTGGGTCAACAGTGGTTGAACTTTGGATTTCCCCAGCCTTCCTATTTGAACAGATGAATTGCACATGATCAGTGCTTATTAACCCACAAGTTGAGATCAATGGTTCTCCTGTACTCATTCACTTAAAAAACACAAGGAGCAGGAGGCGAAATTATAATTTATGTCTTTGGATTAATTTTTGCAGAAAATTAGATTTTCTTTCTTTAAAATAGTCTTGCATAGGAGGAAATAATTATATGGAGCAAAATTACCATAAACAAATTAGTATTCTGATATGTTATGTGTAAGACCCATTTCTCAATGCTTGCATTTGCCTGTTCCTCTTCCTTTACTGTAACAGTTCTTCGGGGATATGTTTCAAATTCCTGAAGTGTTGTCAAAGAAAAAGAAAGACTTGTTCTTCACTGCCACAGAGGGAAGGACTAGAGCCAATGGGCTTAAGTTATGGGAGGGTAGATTTTAATTGAACATCAGGAGAATGTTCTTGATGGCAAAAGCAGCTTGACAATGAAACCAATTACTGAAGGGAGTGGTTGTCCTTCCCAAGCTGGGCAGTTCTGTCTTGCAGATGTTCACTACTGGATCTCCTCCATTGGTCAGCAGGTTGGAAAAGGTGCCTTCCAATTCTGTGATTCCAAGTACTCTTTCTTGTCTAACAGACTCTTATTATATCAGTTTATAAAAAGGTGCCATTGGAGATTTCCAAGGGTATTTTGACTTTTTAAAAGATATCAACAAGCCTATTACTAACTCATGATCACCTTCTGAAATCGTGTCTCTTAAATATCTCAGAAGTGCACTATGTGGATTTTAGGAGATTTCTTTACTTGCTGTGTTTACAAACTCCGACTTAGCTGGATTTCCTGTTCTGTCAATTGTATTAGCTGTGAATTCCTGTGCCATCAGTAAAGGAGGCTGTGAACATGAGTGTGTACAGATCAGCAAAGACCACTACCGATGCCAGTGCCATGAAGACTACCATCTGAAGAGAGATGGGAAGCACTGCAAAACTAAGTCTGAGACCAAAGAGTGGAAATCATGTTGGAAAACAACATGTGATTGCAAAGGCCATACTGCAACACTCATTTAGTTGGTTGAATTAATACGATTTATAAGTCAGAAGCCCTTGGTTCAAGTGCAGTGGTGCCCTGTACTTAATCTTCACTGACTCTGTGCTATTTCAATAGGGGATTTTAATTTCTAATGCAGGTTTTATTTAAAGGCATTTAAAGCATTTTGTTCTTATTTTTGCAACCCTCCTGGATTGCAGAATTGCCAGAAAGTAGATATCAAATGTAAATATTTCTTCTGTTCTGATCTCAAGGCGGTGGGATTAGGCAACACACAAAAGATATTTGGAGGCAAAGGAAATTGAGATAGCAGTTGGAGAGGGAAGCAGAGCCAAGAGACCCCTTTTTTGGGAGGGGGAGTTTAGGTGAAGCAATGGCATGTTTAGTTTGCTGTAGGAAGGAGTAAGAGAGGAGGGAGGTGTTGATTGTGTGGTTAAGAAGAGTGATTCTGGAGCAGATGGCAACAAGAAGCAAGAGATGGCGGGCTGAAGGGAGTAGACCTGGAGGAAGAAGATGTGTGTAGGCACAGGGACAACTAGGAGAGTAGTGGAGGACTGCAGGAGAAAAGCAATGTAGATATTGGATGACTTTGCTGTCTTCCCTTAAAAAAATAAGAAGGAAATATGGGCTTTGGTCGTTCTTTCCCTAGCTAAGTATTTCAACTCCTCTTCACGGTCAAGGCTACCATTGACCTGTTTGTTGTGCTTGCATTTCCATCGATTCAGTGCAGAGTTCATTTGCCAGATTTTGCAGCCTAACTCAGCTAAAATTCTCATTGCAAGTTCATCATATGCTCGGCACCATATGGTCTATCTTATGTGGTGAAGTTTCCATAAGATATTCATTAAAAGTTAAGGTTTCCATCCTGCGTTTTTGTTGCTCTGTTTTGTTTGTAGCAGGAGCTTTCCCTGAGGAAACCTACAAAAAGAAGGGAAAGTATTTCCTTACTACAGAGCTTACAGAAGTATATAATAAGCATGCAGGGAGAAAATCAGGAAAGCTATTATCGAATTGGGCAAAAGTTTTTGGGAAGAATACAAGCAGGTCCTTGATGAATATATGAGGTTGCCATATGTGAGCCAGATTATTGTTTTTTCTGTCAGCACTGTCTAGTCTGTCTCTGTGCAACTCTGGAAATTAGCTCTCTGCTGCCTTGCTGTCCTCCAGATATTTTGGGATTCATCTCCCATCTTCACCAGCCAGCAAGACCAGTGATTGGGAAATACAGGGGATTGTAGGTCAAAATGTTGGGAGGATGCAAAGTACAACCACATGCTTGCTGGATCCTTGCCCCTCTTGACTATCAAAAGCCAGTAGAAGGAAATTGCTGGCTGAGCCAGGGTGATGACTAATGCTTCTTTATGTGACCTCTCCTGAAGAAACCTTCCCTGGACCCTGAAGAACTCAACAATACTAGCCTGGTGGCAAACGTCCCCTTCCTTGGGCAAGGTTCTTGAGTGGGTGGTGGCCAACCAGCTTCAGACTTTCTTGGATGAGGCTGATTGTCTGGATCTATTTCAGTCGGGGGTCAGGCCTGGCTTTGGCATGGAAAAGGCTTTGGTCATCCTGTATGATGACCTATGCCAGAAGTGTGACCCTGTTGGTTCTCTTGGACTTTTCAGCAGCTTTTGATACCATCAACCATGGTATCCTTTGGGGCATGATCTGAGTTGGGTGAGAGAGATGCTGCCTTGCAGTGGTTCTGCTCCTACTTGGATGGTCAACTCCAGAAGGAGGTGGTTGGGTGATATTGCCCTTGGATTCTCCAGCCTGGGGTTCCTCAGGGATCGTGTTCCTCATGTTATTTAACATCTGGATGAAACCACTGAGGGAGGTCATTTGGTGGTTTGGAGTGCATTGTCATCAGTATGCTGATGGCATGCAGCTCTAGCTCTCCTCTGCATCTTCAGCGGGTGAGCCTGAAGCAGTGCCTGGCCATGACAGTGGACTAGAGTAGGGCTAGCAAACTGAAGCATAATACAGAGAAGACTGGGATGTTGTTGGTGGGTGGTTCTTCTGACTGGATGGTGGGAATCCAGCCTCTTCCAGATGGGGTTGCACTGCCCCTGAAGGACAAAGTTCATAGCTTGCTCCTTGAGCCATCTTTGTCACTTGAGGCCCAGGTGGTTTCAGTGGCTTAGAGTGCCTTCTGCAAGACTGGTAGCTCAGCCATGTCCCTATTTGGACAGAGATAGCCTGCTATCAGTGATTTATGCTCAGGTAATCTCTAAACTGGATTACTGCAATGCACTCTATGTATGGCAGCCCTTGAAGACTGTTTGGAAGCTACAACTTGTGCAAAATGCCCCAGCCAGACCAAAAACAGGAATCAGATGGTCTAATCATATGACACCAGTTCTGGCCCACTTTCACTGGCTCTCTATATGCTCCTGAGCTCAATTCAAGGTGCTGCTTTTGACCACCTCTGAGGGGAGCTTGCATAATGGCAACAAGGAGAAGGGCCTTTTCAGTGGTGCCCCCCCCCAAAACTTGTAGAACAAGCTCTCCAATGAAGCCTGCCTGGTGCCAACTTTGCTGTCATTTCAGTGTCAGGTAAAGTCTGTCTTTACCTGCAGGGCATTTAATTAGTTATTGGAGCCTGCTAATTGTTAGACAGGATTCAATAGGGTTTTCTGAACTTTTTTTTAATTTTAAATTTGGTTTTAAGTTTTGTACAATTAACTTTTATGATATTTTAATATGCTTTAATGCATTTTAGGTATTTTGTTCTGTTTTTTAAATATGATATTGTGAACTGCCTAGAGAGCTTTGGCTATTGGGGCACTATAAAAATAAATAAAGGAATAAATAAGCTGAGGAAAGTTGCTGTAAAGTCACATGGAGATCTTTCTTAGCCCTGTCACCCGAAGTCCTATTAGTGGGATTAAAATCGAGACCTTCTGCATGCAAACCACATGCTATGAGGCATTCTTAGGGACTTGAGCATATAGATAGGGTAGGGTGATGTGATAGGCATTGCATTCTGTGGATTTTCAGAGAGTTGCATTCCTCTGGATTTTCAAAAAGTAACACCAAAGACTCCTTCCCAATGTTACCTCTAGTAGTGTGGCTTCTTACTCCACCCATTGATGTCACGGCCTACCCCAAAGTTCCTTTCCATACATGTGCTGTAGTTCTTAAGAGTTTTCTGGTATGGGGGAAAAACTTCTTCAGTGTGGACTCCTCCATGCTGATCTCCTGTTACTTCCAGTGTTGCCAAGTAGTTGGACACAAATCACAGTGTAGCAGTTCCACTGTGACTGAAGGCACCATCTGAAGCTGGAGTTGGGGATCCTTGGTGGTGACCTCCAGATCCCTGGTCCCACTGTCACCCCCAGAGTTGCTTTTTCTACTACTTCTCAATGCTCAGGACTGAGAAAACAGGCAGACATCCTGCTTTCTTGTTCTGGAGCTAAGTGCAGTGTTAAGATGAAGTAGCGGGTGAGGAATGTGGCAGCCACCAAAGCAAGCAAGTAGGAGAGGAAGAAGTGGGAGAAAGCAACAGGTGCCAGCAGCAGAAGCCTCAAGTGGGTAGGTGTGGCGGCACCGGCAGGAGTGAACAAGCAGGCAGATTAGATAGGCGGGTGAAGGTGCATGGTACCAGAAGCAGGTGAGAGGGCTGGTAGGCCAGCAGGAGGGAGCAACGGAAGTAGTAAGGTGGCACCAGGAGTACCTAGAGGCAGTTGAGGAGCAGCAGAGCAGTGGGAGAATTGGGTAGGATGGGGACAAAAAGAAGAAGGCAGGAGAAGAGGTGGCTGCAGGAGGAAGGGCAAGAAGTCCTGGATGAAGCATGGGTGGGGGGCAGGAGAGGAAGGAAATCTTTGGAAGGTATGAGATACAAAGTCATGAGCTCTGCAGGCTGAATAATATCGGAGTTGACATAAATGAGTGCTTTTCATAATGAAAGTTGAAAACAGTGAGGACATAATCTGTACAAACTTGAAATGATCCACCGTCCAGAATGAAAGAGTGAGGCAGTCAGATGTGGTGGTGCTTTGAAATGACTTAAGGTAGTAAAATCTCAAATCAGTCCTGAAGAACTCTGGAAGGACGTCCCCAAAGTGGGCAAATAGGCAGCAAAGGGATAGATGCAATTCAGCACAGCACAGAATGACATTTGTGGAATGGAGCTCTTAAGTTCACAATGCACTGATGAGATCTAAATTAGCTCTTAGGGAAGAGATGTTGTGGGCACAGCAGGAAGTGCCGTGAACAGATCCACCAAATGTGCTGCATCAGGGAAAACAGGACATGCAGTGCTAGAAATAATTAGGAAAATGTTGGAAAATAAAACGGTCTATATCTTAATGCTGCATTCACCTTTGGAATGCTGTTTGCATTTTTTCTGTCTTTCTCAAAATATTGTTTTTATAACAGCAGAACTGGTAAATCATTGACTGGAATGTATCACTTCTGACTGAACAAAAGTGGGAGCTCACAAGTTTAAGTGCACCATCTCCCCCAACTCCATCCCTATGTATAGATGACAGGTTTCTACTGATGGGAGCTGCCATCACACTGAGCCCTGGTCTACCTAGTCTAAAGTAGATCAGTCCAGACAGAGACTTACTTTGTATTCTGTCATGTGAAAACCAGCCTTTGTTGCTCCACCTGTTCCAGTGAAGGTTATTGGGAGACAAAAGGAAGCACTGCTTAACTCTATGCAAAATCAGTCTGTCTAGTACAGTATCCCTGGATGTTATGAGGAGCCCTACCATGTATCTTGAAAAATGGGCAAGATAAAATCCCCCTTGCAGTAGCCTGTGAGCAGCTGTTAGTCACACTAGCTGAGCAGGTGACCGCCATGGGCAGAGGACAACGTACTGGGGCATATGGAGGCAACTAACTGGGGGAGGTGGCACCAGTTCTTCCCTACTGGTCTTACCACCACCACTGCCCTGGCAATTCTTGTAATGCCTTGCTGATGCACACCCTGGCATATCTGCCTGGCCATATCCAATTCTGTACACCTTACCATTTTGTATTTATTTTGTAACATTTTACCTTTCATGGTCGCCACCAGTATCCTGTGATATGGATCTGCTAGAGCGCCAACTCCTCCTCCTCCTCCCATAACTAAAATCCCCAGAATTCCCTGGAAGGAGGATAAAATGCTCCACACCTGCCCTGTAAAGAAGCCCAGAGGGATGGACCACACTGATGGTGATGAACCTATGGCACACATGGCAGGACAGGGTTTGCAGCGGGCCTGAAGAGGAGGGCACGGCCATAGAGTTATGCTTCCAATTGCAGGCCCAGTCACCCTGCGTGGCTGCCAGTTCCATTGCTCAAGGGCATGCAGAGAGCATTATTTATTTATATTTATATTGTGTTTTATATCCTGCCTTTTTCCTACAAAGGGCTCAAGGCAGCTTACATCTCCTCCTCCATCTCATCCCCACAACAACAACCCTGTGAGGTAGGTTGGGCTGAGAGTCTGTGAGTGGCCCAAAGTCACCCAGTTGGCTCCATGGCCGAGCGGGGACTCGAACCCAGATCGTCTGAGTCCCAGCCCCATGCTCTTAACCACTGCACCACACTGGCTCTCAGCCCAAGCTACAGAAGCCGCATAAGTACTGAAGACATTTTTATCTCAACAAGCCTTCCCCAATTGCCTATCTATGTTTTTTGTTGATGTTCTGTTTTTGTTTGCTTCTAACCTTTTAATGTTTATAAACATGTTTGTTCTTTTATTGGTTCCCACTTTGGAATCCGTATTCATGTGAAGTGGTATGTAAATGTGGAAAATACATATAAATATACTGCAGCACCTATTAATGTGGCATTAGCTGGTAATTTGAACTTGCCTTGTGGCACATTTTTCCAAATGTTTGGCTGTTACTGGAGCTGATGGATTTTCTCCTCCTCCTCCTCCTTCCTCTCCTACTAGAGGTTGGACGTCATCAAAGCTAAACAACTTTTAGACATGGTTACTTTAAACAATGATATTTTATTGCCCCCAACACATTTTTGGGAAGGTGTTTCCAGCCAAGATGTTCATATACGTCTTTTCCTCTTTATTTTACCTTATATAATCAGCTGTAACATCTATAGCTTTCATTTCTTATGGTATGATACAAATATTCTATTTTCCATATTTTATACTTTTGCATCTTTATACATTCTCTTTAATACGTCTCTGTTGGTCACCCCTTCAGTCCATTAAATTCATAACAACCTGTTATAGGTCACATTTCAAAAACTTCTATCTTTTTTAAGGCCATCCACAGAGGCACATTGCCATTTTCGATAATTTTCTTCACTTTCTCATTTTTGGAATAGGGGCTTCTGCCCCCTTCAGAAGTGCATTTTCAGCTGCTACTCTTGCTGCATCCCCTCGCAGCAAGATAGCTAGTCGTTAAGGACTGGTCATGGTTTGCTAGGCAGACTAGAGCAATTATATTTGTCAAGTCGCAAAGGAAACTGTAGAGGCGAGTGTCATCAATTTGAACTGCTGGCACAGAAAACTGTTGGCAGGCAGAAGGCGCATGGCAGTATCTGTGTCAGATCTCTGCTGAATATTAGGAAAAGCAAGTCAGCGCTGCAGGAAGCAGAGAATATCATTAGGGGAGTGTGTTTTTCCTCTCCCAAGTCCCTTAATTCTTTGTTTTTTCTTGTTGCAAAAGAGCTTCATGAATACACAACCAAGTATACATATTGGCAAGTTTTGTAACACTTTAAAATATGCTCAAGTTTCTCTTCCAGGCAGGCTTTTCAAATGGATTCTGGCAAACCAGTGGAATGAATGTCTTAGCAGAAAAGTCATAAAGTTGCAGAAAATGTTGCTGATGGTGTCAGCTGAATCTGGTCCCCTGGCGGTGTATGCCGGTTGGCATCTGTGCATGTTTGTGTGTAGTTAGAGCACCTTCTCTTCTCAACCATCATTAGCACAAGTTACATTTCTGGCTAGAGTTGTTCATGTGCCCAAGAAATTGTTTCTGGGATGTTTGCTTCCAGAGAATGATCCCTGTGCCAGTGGAAATGGAGGGTGCCTACACATCTGCCATAATGAGAGTGGACATGCAAAATGTGCATGCTATGCTGGATATTCCCTTTTGGCAGACGGGAAGTCTTGTGCAGGTAAGCTGAGAAAAACTGTTAAAGCAAATGGACAATTGTACCCCACTATACTAATCCATGTATTGGGTGTATTCAGGAGTGTTTCTGGAAATCTGGTTGGACAATAAGGTATGCAGAATGGAGCATGCCCTGGAAGGCTAGCCAGTGGCCCAGTGTGTTGAGGGAAATCCTTCACCTTTCCCACCTCTACTGGTAAAAGGTCAGGGCTTGTACACAGGAGTCACAGCCCATGGCTTAATCGCAGAACCCTAGCATGTTTAGGCAGACAAAGAGCCTGCAACTCCCAGCTTGGCTGGCATGGGCATGCTGGAAGGTGAAGGAAATTCTTTCTGTCCAGACATACATAGTCTCTGTGTAGGATTGTAGTCTCCGTGTAGCCTCAGGGGAGTGAAGGACAGAAGGGAGCAGGAGCTGGTTGAACTATGTTTGTGGTTTCATTAGTCCTTGCTTCTACTCCCACAGAGGCAAACATCTTAATTTTTAAAGTCCTATTGATGGGATTGTGAATGGGTTACCGACTTGCAAAGGTGTTAGCAACATGGTGCCTGTAGGCAACTGATTTTTTGTTTAATATCTTTCTTCCCTATTTTTGAAACATTCTTACATGGGTTTGTATGAAATACATGCACCTTTCTAACAATTGCATATAGGCTTCAATAAACGTGGACCAAATATCCAAATAAGTATTTGAATGGGAATCTGTATTTATCTATTGAAAGTATTGTAAAGTCCTCCAGTATAGGAAATAAGTCTCTATCCTTGCAATAATAATATTGGGTAAAGTATTTTTTTTTACTTTGGATTGAACTCTTTCTGTGGGTAGCAGCATCTCCCTGAACTTTTGTACCAGGCTATTTAGAGTTCACAATGTGCTGTAATTTGTTGAGCTTCAGTGAAAGAAGAGCACTTCAAAGAATTGCCTTGAGTTTGATGACCAGAAAGAAAGAGGGAGGGGCCAACTCACAGCAGATATTGTCACGTGCACTTGACATTACATTGGCTGACCAAGATGTAGCCCAAGTGCCATACACGTGTTAGGTAGATGCCAAAGCATTCATTCATGATCAGGAATTTTGTGGTGGTGCAGATTCTCAAATTCCTAAATGGGCCCCCAGGCCCATAGGTGATATATCCCAGCTGTCTTTGAGATGTTCCTTGGGTTCCCTTTACAGAGACCTAACAATCTGACATTACTAAGCCATTTGAGAGCCTTGTTGAAAGGAGCTCTCCAGAAGAGAGGTTAGTGGGTTAAGAACTGAATGGAGGCTCATTCCTGCAGAAAGTCCACAAAGCTTTTGCTAACCTGCTAAACCACAAGTAGGCTGCATTTCCCTGGTGGCTACAAAGGACAAGAACTTCCTTTCTTTACAGCCAGCTTGCAAATGCAGAATGCCAACCTCTCAAAAGGCTGTTTTTTTTTAAATCCTTCTATTAATTGGCTGGTGGAGGTGGAACAATCTCTTTATTGTTCTTTCCCAGGTGACTTGGTTTTCATGCTGGCTGTGGACAAAGGAACATAAGAACAAAGGAAAAGCCCTGCAGGATCAGACCAAGGCCTGAGGGCTATTCACACAGTAACCAGCTGGAGGCCTGGGGATGCCCACAAGTGGGATATGAGTGCCATCACGTGCTGCTACTCCTGTTCCCAGCAACTAGCTTATTTCCCTGCTAATGGAGGCATTTCATAATCTTCATGACTAGTAGTCATTGACCGCCTTATCCTCCATGACATTGTCTAATCACCTTTAGGCATCTGAAAATCTCTAAGGAACTTGAAAAGTAACACCCCCCACCCCGAAACAACCCCGACACACACCATCAGTCTTCTTTTCTCGGTTCCAGTTGCCGCACTCCTTCCTGGTGTGATTCACTTTCTGGTCCCCTGATCATCTTGGCTGCACTTCTGCAAACTGGTTCCAACCTATAGGAAACCTTCCTAGAGTGTTATAAGCAGCACAGTATTCAAAATGAGGTCTGACAGCCTGATTAAAGTGGAAATGACTGCATGAAATCACTTCCTGAGACTTTGAAATTATATTTCTGTTGCTGCAACCTGAAATTGCATTTGCCTCTTTTGCAGCCACACCACAGCATTGACTCATATTTATTTTATTTATCTATTTAGAATATTTCTATGCCGCCCCATTCGCCGAAGCCTCAGCTTGTGATCGAATACAAGTTGTTTTTGCATAGGCTGTTGCCAATGCCTCTTATCATTTACTTTTTTTTTTTACTAAATGAAAGTTTTTTTTGCTAAATTTGCTAAATGAATTTTTTTTGTTTGCTAAATTTCATTCTGTTATTTTCTGTCCAGAAAGTAATGGAATACAGTAACGACTATGAGAAAGTTTTAAAGGTTCTGTTGAAGATCGTTTCAAAAGACGGCTGTTCTACTGGAAGGCTAATGCTCCTTCAACCCTCTTTTCTTCTACAGATGCTGATGAGTGTGCAGAGGGAGTTGCAAGGTGCACTCACGGCTGCGTGAACACCCTGGGGTCCTTTGCATGCTTTTGTAATCCCGGTTTTGAAGTTGGGACTGATGGAAGGCAATGCTACCGTAAGTGAGAAATTTGTCATAAATGCTGTAAAGAGAACTGCATTTTTCTGAATGGATAATTCAGATGAACAAAGGATTTGTCCCTGACATAACTGGGGAGGGTGACTTTTTACCTTGGAAATGGTGTGCCTGTCTCAGGTACTTTGCTTGTTCTTGTTCTGTTTTTTGTTTTAATAGCTGTTGTTATTGGGATGCTTCGTGACAAAGCCTAGATTGTGCATTCACCTGCTCTAAGAATTTTATGAGGCTCTCCTTCATTTGTAACCCTTCTATGCTTTCCCACCACTTCTTCCATTTTTTTCTTGGGGAAAAAACTGTTCAGCGGAACAAACAGAATAGCTGTATGGCACCTTCTGATTGGTAATACTTGGGGTCCTAGCAACCCAGAACTCTCTGCAGATATATATGTACATGAGTATTTAAATGCTCAGTTTGGCAGAGATGATCTTGCTGGGTTGTTCATGAGTGTGAATTCAGCATACTATGCACTGTGCATTTCAACAAGCAAGGAATGCCACTGATTTATCTTCAAGATACAGTGACTGATAATGTGTGTTTAAGCATAACTGGAGTTACCCAAAGTACATGTCCAGAGTACTGATTACTGGATTGTTTCCAACTATCTTTTCTAATTTGATATTCTGGACCCAGTGCATTTAAGCAAAAGAAACCAGCATGTGTATGCTGCTCTTCATGTCTGCTCACTGGCCAAAGTGTGTTTCAAGGTTCTGTGGATCACTCCACCCAACCCAAAGTTCTGTTTTGGGGAGTTAAACCAATGGGGATAATGGGAATGTAAGGCTATATAATCTATTTGCTATCAAACTGATATCTTACTGTGCATGTATGTGATGTGGCTTATGCAGAAGGGGATTGTTAGCAAGATGGCATTTTGTGGGCTGTGTTAAACTGGGGAGGCAGGGAACAAGTGAACAACACTGTGCAGAAGAACCTGTTTAGATATGTTTCCATATCCTGCCTTAGAGCACTCCCAGGGCCCAGTCATACATCTCTGTATGCTTGGGCATATGGGAAGGGCTGAATATGTCACTTAGCTGTTGATACTGAGTGGTGACTGAAGGTGGAAAGGGGCCCCTGCCGTTACCAGAGGGTATTTTCTGGCAGCAGATGGAAATAATGACTGATAACAGGATTCTCCCCAGAAGCATCCAGCATGGGCTACATAATCAAACTGCATTGCTAGCTACTGTCCAAGCGTAGTACTCCATTGTTCAGCTTCATCCTGACCTCTGCCAAGTGACATCTTTTAACCTCATTCAGTTGTCACTCAACAGCAGTGGTTGAATGCTGCATTCAGGGTCCAGGAGAACCACTAGCACCAGAGTTCCTGTTCAGAACAGGTCAAGTATGATGCTAGAGTCATGTGTCTTTTCTCATGTCATTTATTTGTACAAAACTGGAACTGAATCAAAGCAAGCCTGTAAGGAATAGGTCCAACACTGTCCTAGCAATGTCATGGCCACAGAATAGTAGAGTTGGGAGGGGCCATGAAGGCCATCGAGTCTAAGCCGCTGCTGTTACAGGACACCAAGTTACACCATCTCACTCAGATGGCTGTCCAGCTTCTTTCTGAATGTCTCTAGTGCGGGAGAGCCCACACATCTCTAGGCAGCTGGGTCTACTCTCATATTGCTCTGTCTGTGTGGAAGCTTTTCCCGACATCCAGCCTGAATCTGGATTTTTGTGAATTGAATTGATTATTCCATTCGCCCATTCTGAACAGGGGCCACGGGAGGAACAGCCAGGGAGACACAGAGGCATGTCACCCACAGGAAGAGAAGGCCAGCATGGCCTCCTCCTTCTCCTGGCACTGATCTGGAGCTGGGCAACAGGTTCTCTCTGTTTGGGGAGGCTGGGACTGATGAGGCCTTGGAAGACCAGCAGGACCCCAGCCTGGGACCACAAGAGGCAAGGGGGCTGTTGCAGGAGAGGTGAGGGCCAGGGCACAGCCACCTACCACCACCGGGAAGAAACAGAGGTGGATGATTGTCGTCGGGGACTCCCTGCTGATGGGCACTGAGGCGGCAGTGTGCTGCCCTGACCTTGAGGTGAGGGAGGTCTGTTGCCTGCCGGGCACACGCATCCAGCATGTTAAGGATAGAGTGGAGCGTCTTGTTTGCACCAGGGGGTCACCAGCTGCTTCTGGTGATCCATATGGGCACAAATGATGTAGCCAGGCAGGGTGTGGGCAGTATCACCAGGGACTTTGAGGCCTTGAGGAAGAAACTCAGGGACCTTAAGGCCCAAGTGGCCTTCTCATCTGTCTTACCAGTCAGCGGATTTGGGCCAGGCAGGGATAGGAGGGTCGCCAAGGTGAACGACTGACTTAGGGTGTGGTGCCAGAAGGAACACTTTGGGTTCCTCGACCATGGCACCCGGTTTCTTGCCAATGGACTTCTGGCAAGGGACGGGTTGCACCTCACGAGGATGGGGAAAAGGTCCTTTGGAGATGCTCTAGCAAACTTTGTCCAGAAGACTTTAAACTGAGCTGGGGGCGGGGGCAGGTTCAGACCCCCCAGAAACTTGTCTGCACTGGACAAGTGTGGGGAGAGGATCAGGGTTCTGGGAGCAGGGTTTTAGAGGTACTGCAGTGACTGACAGGACTCCTACAAAGAGAGGCCAGGTATCAGGGAAGACTCCAAAGAAAGGAAGCGGTGGGAAGGAGTTGAGGTGCATGTATAGCCCGAGGGTATGGAATAGGTTTCCATGGGAGGTGGTTGAGGCCCCATTGGTGAGCGTGTTCAAGGATGGGTTAGACATGCACATGGTAGGCATGTCATGACCAGAGCTGGCTGGAGCCGGGGGTCAGATTAGATGGCCCAAGAGAACCCTTCTGACTCACTCTGTTTCTGTGTTTCTATGTCCTACATCTGGCATCAACAAGAAGAGATCTTGACCTTCCTTTTTGTGACAGCCTTTCACAAAATGGCAGCCACTTATGTTATGGTTTACAATTGCTGTGTTGCTTTAGAGCTTGGATCAACATTCACAAAATTTGGAACCTAATGCAGTGCTACTCTAAGGGAGAGCACATACCTTGCTGGTCTTATCCATGGCACAGCCTTCAGTGTGAATGAGCAGAATCAGTAGGAAACCAGGTGAATTGGAGGGCTCTCTGCATACGGATTGTGAAGGCTGTAGAATTAACATCTGTCCCTTTCAGAACTGCCATCTGGATCTTCCTTGATGAAGAGGGAAATAATTTAGGCCACAGTTAATCAGATAGGAGGGAAAATATTTTTACCAGAAGAAAACTGAAGGGAAATAGATTGCAAAGCAGAGATGAATGCATTATTTAGGGGATGTTTGTGCAGAAGGGAACAATTCCAGTTCCATTCTCAGCTGTATAATTATTGTGGGTCACTTTTGCTTCAGGTTCTCTTGATCCAGTCTTTAGAAGGCTCCTGTATCTTTATGGGTAGTACAGAAGGAAAATTTTTGCTAGATCTGACTTCTTTTTCCACTGCAGCCTGAGGATAGAAAAAGCCACATATGCTGTAACTCCTCTCTTTTGGAGGAGAAGAT
The DNA here is from genome assembly GCF_004798865.1 of Varanus komodoensis. Taxonomy (NCBI): domain Eukaryota; kingdom Metazoa; phylum Chordata; class Lepidosauria; order Squamata; family Varanidae; genus Varanus; species Varanus komodoensis. The sequence continues at coordinate 9,627,097 of NW_025335727.1, read as the reverse complement.
GAAGGTCTATTCAGGGCCTACTTTGTTGACTTTCTGCCATCCAGTAAAATCCTTTTTTACTCTCTCGGGTTTTAAAACATTTTAGCTGCTACTTGCTTTATTTTTAATGATACTTTTAAAGTGGCATTTAAAAACCCTTCTTCATGAATTAACTGCTTTCTTATTTATCTCCTGTTTTTAAATTATAGTTCAAATTAATTATGTTACTTTTTCATTTTTTACATTCTGTTGTTACCAGGTCTATTACTGGGTTTGTTTCTAGTATGTCACTCTGAAAGCTTTTCAGTTCAATTCAATTTCTATTTGTAAATTGAATATATATGTTAAAGCAGGTTCTGCTTCATGACATCCTGAGATCCATATGTAGCCTAAAAAGCACCATCCAACATACAACAGCAGGCAACATTTGTAGAAGTACCAAAAGTCTTTAGCATGAAAAACTCTAAAGGAAGAAGGAAAGACAAAACAGACCAAGGGGGACCTGGCATGATTATTGGTTTTGGTAGGGAAAGATTGAAAGCTGAGTGACCTGGGATGGGGATAAAAGAATGGAATGGAGCATTCTTGAAGACACTGGCAACCCTAAACAAGAGTACCAGGACGGTTTCTTGCAAATTCTCATCTTTGCGTTGTGATCCTTTTCCTGAAAGGTATTGAAATGGAAATTGTCAACAGCTGTGAGGACAACAATGGAGGCTGTTTTCATCACTGTGAGCACTCCTCCAGTGGACCAGTCTGCTCCTGTAACCAAGGTTACCTCTTGAATTCTGATGGGAAGACATGTAAAGGTGATGTATGGACAAATATAGACCTCTTTGAAGGAGATGTTGGCCTTACGTACACAGATACAGCACTATGCAAAGGGTAATAAGCCAGACTATCTGTCCTCAAACCCAGAGACCCTCTTTTGACGTTCCCATGCTCATCCTTTAAATCAATGTTCAGCCAAGGACAAAAAGGAGAGGCCGAGGCTTTTATCTGCTGCCTAGGGTTCCTTGCAGAAAGAAAGGAAGGATAGAAATAAAATATGTAACTCTGTAAATAAATTGGAGGTGCATAAAGGTAAAAGAATAGTGTGCATTAACATGAAAGCATTGAGAGGAATAACACAGAGAGAGAGAGAGAGATGTGCATGGCTGATGCACATGGTGCTGTAAATGTGTGCCTAGCAGCTTTAGCTCCTTTTGATTTTTAATCAATAATTGGTGCCACACCCCCTACTCTTCATGTTCAGATCATGATCCAAATGTGATCTCCAGCACCTACTTGAGAGTAAAATATGGGCACGAAGAAGTCATTCCTAGACTCATGTTTGAAGTAATGTTTGCTTTGGCCTGAGTGTGCCTTATGCTTCTCAATTCCCCCCTCTTGAATAAGTGAAGACATAAGTACCCACCAGAGGGTATTGAGTCCGTCTACTTTAGTAGATACTGAGCTGCTCTTTTCCCTCAAGATGGCAATTAGGCCCTTGTTGTCAAATTAGGCAAGAAAGTTGCAGTTGCATGTGATTAAATATTGAACTTCCCTAATTATAGGGTTTAAAGACAGCAGATTCGAGTTTTTAAAGCAAACAGGAGTGAGACGGGGTCAGGTATAGAACCATCTGTGGCTTCAGCTTACAGCCTCACAGTCAGTCTCTCCAGATGCTTTTCCCCTCAGCCAGTTTTTGTTAATGGAGGCAGCAACTTGATGAAGATGGTGAGAGCCGGGTGAAGGCAAGGTGGACAGCTGCCGCCGCCGCCGCCTTGGCCTTCCTTTCACACAGTTTCCCTCCAAATGGGTCATTTCCCTCTCAATTTTTCCTTGCCAAAAATCTCCTTGGAATCCTCTGTCCTCACTCTCTGATAGCAGTTCTCTCCCAGCTCTTCTGCAAATCTCTAACCTGCCCTTCAGGGTGATGAATATGGTGGTACGGATGCCAATTTATATTCACAGTAATATCTATCTATCTATCTATCTATCTATCTATCTATCTATCTATGAGAGAGCACTCCACTATATTTTTAGATGGGTAAATAATGAGATATCACCCTAACTTAATAAATAGTTAATAGCAGCTGCTAGGATATGGATATATAAGATACAGATACAGATACCTGTAGATATTCTCTCTCTCTCCCTCCCTCCCCACAACTTTTTGGGTGAATGGCCTCCAAAGAAGGCAATAGAAGCATATCAATAGAAGAGAAGATGCAATATGATGCAATAAATCAATCATCAATCAAAGGCACTAAGCCACTCCCCACAAAGGCCCCACTCAAGGTGGGGTTTAGAGAGACAAGAATAAAAGAAAGCCTTCCCAAGCAAAAAGATTACAGCAAGAAAAATGCAGTCCTTGTCCCAGAGACTGCATGTGGCCCATGCCACTGCAACCTTGAGACATGCTCCAAAATCATTTATTTTTTCTTTAAGAAAACATAGTATCCGTGTCTACAGAACACCCAAAGTGTCCAAGATCTAAATTCAATTGTTAAACCTTCCTGTGGCTCCGTGGAGCAATTTGCTGCTGAATTTCAACAGCAAAACAGTGTTTTCTCAGACTAAAAAGGACTTTTGTCACCCTACTGGGCACACTTAAGGGCTTGTCCTTGGCTCAGGGTGTGCCAGCGATCCTCATAGTCAAGAAGGGGATTCAGATCCATGTCCCTTACGTCCAAGCCTGTTCACTCCACTCCAAATGTTGCAGCCTGTATAGCCAGATGATAGAAATACAGGAATTGATCCTTATGGTTATGTTAGAAACTAGTAATGAACCCCACTTTGTAATTGCTGTGGTTTTGTTTTTTCCTCTGTCCTAGCTCATTATCAAACAGTCAATTTAACAGAGCCATGGAGACTTGCTTGCTTATAAATGTGATACTTTACACTTGAAGCAATAAAACAATCAGAACTGGTAGTTAGGTGCAATCAAGTCATCTCAAACTTGTGGCAACCCTATGAATGAATGCCTTCCAAAGTATCCTGGTCTTGAAAGCTTGCTCAGCGCTTGTAAACTTGATGGAGTCCATTCACCTCATGAGATCTTCTTTTTCTGCCTTTGACTTTCCCCAGCATTACTGTCTTCTCCAGTGAGTCTTGCCTTCTTTGCTTCCAAGATGGGAAGATGAGCTCCCAGCCAAAAGCTGCAGTATTAACATATTTTAGAGAATACAGGGTGCTTCATATGGATTAGTTTAGTCAATGTTTGTTAGAATAATTATTTGTCTGAATCTATACATGGCTGACTTTGGTGAGAAAAGATGATAGAAAAGGCAAACACTGTTTTTGCTTGCTTATACAGCACCATCAATGCGCACAGTACTAGGGAAATTTGAACTAAATAATTTGAAATGAATATGGAGATAAACAAATGACTGGCATAAAAATAATAATTTAAGAGGACAGTCCTCTGTCCCGAGGAGCTTACAGCTACCAAGAGAAGTTAAATCTCATTATGCAAAGGAGAAAGGAATTCCCTAATGGATCTTTCGGAGAAGTGATTATGACGAGAACAGCATCTTCCAATATGACCTGAAATAATTTCTGCCAGCTTTTTGTGATATTTGCAGGAAAAGCAACATTTCTGGTTCCAATAACCAGCATTAATCAATGTCACACTGGCCTCTAACCTCAACTGATTGATTATACTTCACCTCCCCTTCCTTGGTTGACTATATCCACTAATAATGTTAGCACCCTTTCCAAGGTTAATTGCCATTCTGACCTTTGTCTTTTCTTGTTGCTTTGTTTGAGGAATTTTGCAGACTCAGCTTTGACCGATCATCCTTTGGATAGCCAATCATCTTAGTTCAACCTGTACTGCGGGGTTTTTGTTTGTTTTTTCCCTTGTTTCATCTTACAAGGGGTCAGCAGTTTTAGGGCATGTGCAATTCCAGTAGTGGTGTTTGAGCTGTCAAAAATTTGCTTTACTTTAAAAAGAAGATGCCACTGCCTTTAAAAAACAGTGTTTTCATATAAAAAGATTTTGCCAAAAGAATTATGTGGTTATATTCTATTTGATAATTTGCAGAAAGGATTTTTACAAGCTAAATTGTCAAAATAATTCATGTTAAATTAATTCAATTTATAGCAAAGGGTTTTGGGGGGGTGGGTTGCATTGTCTGCTCCTGGTAATACATCAAAAATACTTGGCTTTTATATAAGACTTGAGAATGTTAAAAGTGTTTCACATATATTACCTTTGTCTTCCATAAAACAGTCTTATAAAAAAGCTCAGAAGAATCAAAGTGGTATAGTGGATGCAATACTATTCCTAAACCAACGATATTTAAGTACAACTCCTTGCTGAGCTGTGGAGCTTACTGAGAGATCGGAACATTTTTTTTCTTCTCTGTCCATATTCTTTTACTCTAAGTTCACTCACAAAATATGCATGTTGGAATCATGTTTCAGAGAGTAGGTCTTAACCAGTGGGTTCAAATTATAAGATAGGGGATTTGGACTAAATATTTGGAAGAATGTTGAGATGGTGTGACTTGTTCAGCAGTAGAACTGCCAGCTTGGAAAATGGTAGGCCCTCTTCCATTAAGAAGAAGATTTTAAGCAGAGGCCATCCAGCCACGCATTAGAGATTCTGCACACAGCATCAGATTTCTTTCATCTCTTTCATGAATTGGACTAGATTACCACTGAGATCCCTTCCAGTTCTGTGTATTTGGTCTTGATCTCCCTGGAAGACGGCTCGGATAAAATACAACATTATCTTCATTAATTCCATAATGCAGATAAGGGTTTGAGGGTAAGAGTTATATGGGTGCTGTGTTTCCCTAAAATGTTTGTGTGGTGGCAGAAGTTAGATGAGAAATGGGGGGTTTCTCATTAAACCATCATGTTCTTAGCTACCACACAAGCTCTTACTTCCTCCATGATAAAAATTTATCATCCACTAGATTTTCCGAACATCCTCTTAGACCTCATCTGTTGTGTCTGAGTTTTTCTTGCCTCATTTTTCCTGAATGGATCCTTTTTTCTTGCTTTCGTTGTTCAGCGGGTTTCTGGAGAAATTGTTTGTTCTTGCTGTAGACTTGGATGAATGTGAGGCGGGAGATGCCTGCTGCTCACAGGCCTGCATCGACTACATCGGAGGCTATGAGTGCAGCTGCAGGGCAGGGTTCTGGCTCCGTGCAGATGGGTGCGAGTGCCATGGAAAATATTCCAGGATCTCAAGCACTGAGCAACGCACTTGAAAGGCTGCATCAGAAGCATGGAGCAAACGGTGCAGAAAGCATGGGCTGCTTTGGTATCTCAAACAGTGTTGATGTCACTTCAGATGCATAGTTCAAGAGAACTACATAAAAAGCTAATGGTATTTATTTATATCCCACCTTCTTCCCATAGTGGAACTCAAAGTGGCTACATGCCGTTCCCAGGTGGTCTCCCCTCCAAGCTCAGGCCAGCCCCAGACTTTTTAGCTTCAACATGGTGGATGCATTATGTGCCTTCAGACTACACTCTGGGCCCGTTGCCTTGCTAATAGCAAGTTAAAAGACAACTGTGGGCTTGTGCAGACATAACACTACCTAATCTCCTAATGATGGTTAGAAGATTAGGACTTTCTCTATCATAGGCATTAATTGTATGCTAATTGTGTGCTTTAACCGCTGTGGTTTGTGGGGGTTTTACATGCAATTGTTATCCTCCAGGATCCCGTCTGTGTTTTACAGCCTTCCAAGTACAATCAGTTATTGCTTAGTTATTGTGCTAAAATTCATCCATTTTATTTCAACAATTGTAGTATACCACAATAGCCCTTTGTGGTTGTGTAATAGATCTTATATGAAAGCAGAGATAGAAACAGCACAGCAAAAACCCACAAGGACATTTTGTTCCTCCCACCAAGAGAAGAGAAGGTACAGCTTTGGTGAGGCACCAGGATAAATACCTTTTGTAGACATGCCCTAGGAATGTCTCTCAGCTTTCTTCTCCCTTCTGACTTTCCATTTGATGTGCAAATGTGCCATCTCTCCTTTTTAGACCTAACCATGGTACGATATACTTTGCTCTAAACCACAGTTTGAAGAGCATCTGTAATGCTGACTATGGTTAGTTCCAAAAATGAAAGAGAGGGAAGAAAGGAAGAAAGGAACACAGTAGCTCACAGAATGTTCCCAATCTCTCACCTAAGTGAGCAAGTGAAAAAAACAATGAGCAGGGAGACACTAGAAAAATATAGGGTTAGTTTAAACAGCATCAGAATAAAACCAAAGCTACAGGAAAAGTAGTTCGATGTAAGGAACAGCTTCATTTCATATTTACCTATACAGTTGTTGGAGCTTGGATACGCTCTTTTCCACCAAACTTTTTCACCTACATGGTGAATTTTTCTTTGCCCTTGGAGGATGATGCAGACAGCTAAACCGCCAACATTCCGAAGTTGAGATGCCACATCTGGGGGCTGTTTTTTCATCTGTGTGATCTCAAGAGTTTGAGATAACTTTTCTCCCCTGCTTTCTGTTAAGTTTGTAGATTGCAAGTTTGGATTAAGATTTTGATAATAGTCTTGTTTGGAGATGTAAGTGCTCCTGTAATGTGGGAGAACAGGGACGTGCTACTTAGCTCCAGTTTCACCATCAAAACCTCATCTCTGCAGTTCCTAATTGTACAAAATGCTAGATGAGTGCAGTAGACACCTTTGGACTTGAGGTTGATTCAGATGCTATCTATGGAGAAGACCTGGCCAGCTAGCATATTCCTGCTCTCTCTCCCCTCTGCATTTAGAAGAGAAACTGAATGCCTGAATAAGGCATATGTCATTTTTCTATGCATGAAAGGGTAGTGCTTAAGATTAAATTTTAAAGATTGTGTTTTTGATCTCAGCCTTGGATGATGATGAACTGAAAGAAGAAAAACTGGAGATTGCCAAGCTTCCTGATCTTCGCTTTAGAAGACCACCTGATTTCCTTCATTTCAGTACTTCACTAGATTCCTTCTATGATGATCAGGAAGAAGATCTCCGTGGAGAACTCACTCTTATGCACAAAGTTGGTGAGGGAATGCTTTTTAACAGTGAGCATGCATGGAATTTCCATGGGGTGAAATGTAAGCTCCAATAGAAAGCAGAGCTTTTGCGGTGACATATTTCCATGATGTGAAGGAACGGCTCTGTCAGGAAGAAATTCTTTGGAAAGAGAATGAAATAAAGAGGAAGCTGCTATTAGCAAGGTGAGGCTGTTTTACTCACAGCAAAAGAGCAATCCATAACATTCCTAATACCTATATGACAGCCAAGGAATAAGACATGTCCTGCAGATATCTTTCAAGTGTAAATTGGTGTTGAGGTAGGTGGAGACCTTAACAGCAAGTTTGTTTAAGTGAAAGGAAAGTAGGCAGGCAAGCAAACAAGTGGTGCCTGGAGAGGCTGCAAAAAGGCAGAATGACTAAGAAGCTTCTTGGCTGTGAAAAACTTGACCATAGAGGACTAATAATCAAAATAGGCAGTCATGGGGGCCCAGTTCAGCTATAATGAAAAAGCATGGCTTCCTGCTATATGAACAAGCATACTTGAATGATATTTCTCTTGACATCCCAACTCAGGAAACTGTGGCTTATTTAAACTCTAGTTAGTGAGAAAACAACAAACCAGGATCAAGCTATGATTTCAGATCCTGCTTTGTTCACTAACAAAACAAACCAGAATTCTCCAAGAATGGATATTGCAGTAAAACAGTGGTATGTTTACAATCATGACCTATCACTGTGAAGCAACTGGAGAAAGAGGGACAGTCTGAATCTTGTACAAATCATGGTTTCCCGTAACATTTGAACTGGGCCAGGGACTGGGAACTACATGACTAGGTGAACGTTGGAGACATGTTGTATGTGGGAGAAGAAGGGAGCCTTAATTAGTGGGACAAGGTGCTGGGAAAAAGAGCCCTGCTAGATCAAACTAAGGGCCCATCTAGTCTAGCATTCTGTTCATGCAGCGGCCAATCAACTGAGCTGGCTGTGGAAATCCTACAGGAACCGCTCAGTAGGACATTCCTGCACAGCACAAAGACTTCCTGCTCATGTTCCCCAGCACCTGGTATAGATGGGCATTCTGACTCTGATCCTGGAGACGGCACAACGCCATCAGGATCAGTAGACCTCGATGGCTTTCTCCTACCTGAATTTGTGGAACCTCTTTTTAAAGCCTCCCAGGTGGGTGGACATCACTACCTCTTGTGCCACTTGAATTCCAAAGTTGGACTTTATGGGGAAAGTACTTCCTTTTATCTGCCCTGAATCTCTTACCAACCAGCTTCATTAGATGAACCTGGGTGCTAATACTGTGAGAGAGGGAGAAAAATGTCTCCTTATTAATTTTCTCTTCACCGTGCATAATTTTGTACTCTTCTATTATTGTACTCTTCTTACTGCCTTTTTTCAAAGCTAAGCACCCCCACTATTACAGCCTTTCCTTTTGGGGAGCTGCCCCAACCCCTCGATCCCTTTTCCTATCCTTTAGTACCCCTTTCTGCCTCTTTTCCAACTCTGCAGTATCCTTTTTTAGGTGCAATGACCATAACTGTATGCCAGTGCGGCTGCACCATAGATTTGTGTAAGGGCAGGAGGATATTGGCAGTTTTATTTTCAATTCCTTTCCTAATTATTCCTTCTTCACAGCAACTGCACACTGGATCGACATTTTCATTGCCCTGTCCATCAGAGCCCCAAGATCTGTGTCTTGATCATTCACCATTAGCTCAGACCCCATTAGCTTCTATGTGAAATGGGAGGGGGCAGTGTCCTAATTTGCATTACTTTACACTTGCTTGTCTTGACCCACATTTGCCATTTTGATGCCCGTTCTTGCAGTTTAGAGAGGTCCTTTTTAGAGTCCTGACACAACAACCTTCCTTTAGGCAACCTGGAGAAAATGATGCCATCAGCAGACATGGCCACTTCACTGCTCAGTTTCAGATTATTTATATACCAGCTGGAAAGCAGGGGTCTCAAAACAGACCTCTCGGACCCCGTCTGTATTCCATGTATTGTGTTGCATAGAGTTCAGAGGAAACCAGTGTTGCTTATCTGCACAGCCCCACCAGGAGATGGACAGATCAGTCTCTGTCCAGGCCATGTCCTCACTACATGCGTCATTCCTAAGTCCACTCCATCCCCTTTGCACATTAATACTTCTTTGTATTTCCACATTAATGTTTGTTCATGTGCGTTCATGTATAAGTCTAATTCTGTCTTGTTTCTGCATTAAGGGTTTTTAATCTAAAAATGCACCAAAATGGATTTAAACACATACTTTTGGATGTATTTTACTATAAAACATGCTTTTAGGAATGCATGTCCCCTCAAAGCAAACAATTTAAGACTTGTATCGGTGTGTGTAAAGAAATGCATGCATTAGAAAATTCAGAGAAGAGCAAAGTCAGAACCTCATTCCAATGTATGCCGTAGTTGTGGAAATCTGGATCAGGCTGATTTGCTTCCAAATACAGACCAAAGAAAATCCGCAAGCTTCCCTAGCCTTGCCCGGGTTCTGTTTCTGTGCCGGATTTTGCTCTGTCGTAAGCAGTTACTTGCTGTAGGCATGTACAACATGCATAGAGGCAGATACGCCTGAGTACAGGTTGACTCCTGTGCCTTTTTGTTTCAGCGTGCCTGGATAATATGTTTGGAAATGACTGCAGCTTAAGTTGTTCTGACTGCATGAATGGAGGGGAGTGCAACAGTGAGAACACCGGCTGCAGCTGCCCACCTGGATGGACTGGCATAATCTGCAATGAAAGTGAGCGCTGAGGCTTTTGAGCCTTCTTCCATAATAGCATAAACTTAATGCGCAATCCATGGCCTTGATGCATGTAAGCCTCCAGTCTCAAAGGCTTATGTGTATCCTGGGCCTGGAAGAAGGCCCAGTGTTGGCAACCTCTCTGCACCTTGTGCAGAGTATTCATCAGGATGGCTGTTTGCAGTCATCCAGATAAAGCACCAGCAAAGGGTGGCAGCCTCTGCTTCCCTTCGTTCCCCGAGGCCCAGCTGGCACAGCTCTTTCCATGCTGGCTGCAAGAAGAGCAGCACAGGGCTCATTCTTAGGAGTTCCAGATGTGAGATCAAGGTAAGTATGAGCCCTGGCCTGAGTAGTTTTGCTAGCTACGTTGTGGAAAGTAAATGATATGAACGAATGGATGGAGTGACCCACTTTGTCCATTTAATGACCAACATGAGCCAAGTATGCAACTGTTAGTGCAGGGCAGGCAACTTCTGGCCTTTGAGATGTTTTACTCGCAACTCCTATCATCCTTCACCTAGAACTGATGGGAGATGTAAGCCACAACTCCTGGAGGGCCACAAGTGGGTTGTTTTAGTGCTTCTCAGGATGATTGTTTCCCTTAAACCCATCTAGCCCTTTGGGTTGGCTGCTTTGGCTTGATGGATCAAAAAGTCCTTTGGAACTGCCCAGAGGACCCAAGGAATCAACTTCATTGCCATCTGGCCAGCTCTTACAAGAGTTTGGTGAACCAGCATATTTATGAGAGGATGGTAATTCTGATATTTTATTTCTTGAATTTCATGTTCGTTTCTTTGGCTAGGAAGCTGGAGGCAGGAAACAATGAGCTGATCCCATTTAATCCCCTCAACAGCCCTGCGAAGGAGGCTAGGCTCAGGGACATGAGGTCTCCTTCCCCTTGTTGTTGAGTGGGGAACGGAATCCAAGTTTCCCCAGTTCCAGATATCTTACCTATTACACCACTGAATCGTGGAGATTTGCCTTAAGGAACCTTTTCCACGTAGATGAGGCAGCCAAGGACATGAGCACACTTTTTCTCTGTATACCATGGGATCAAGAGTCATACCCGGTTCATCTGCCTCTGAGAACTCCTCTCCCAGGCCCTCTCCCAACAGTTATGCACTTGGTTTTCCTCAGAGCTTACCTTGGCACCTGGACAGATAACCTTGAGAGAAGCGCCTTGGCTTCTCCCATCTAAAATTCTGAAGCCCCAAATTCCCAGTCCCTCTCTGTCTGCTCCACTTCTTCCTCTGACACAGTCTACATCAGTGTGACCCAGGAGCGTGTTCCAAGAACAACTGCCCCTCTCATTCCCAACAGTAGGAGTGTTTGCTTTTCTCTTCAGTTGGATCGCTTTGCCTTATTCCAGTATGACAGCCGAAGGGTAATTTCTCTCCATCCCTAGTGTAGTTACGAGATTGCTTTGTTCGTTCATCTTGCATGCTCTCTTTGCAGCCTGCTCCACAGGGACGTATGGACAAGATTGCAGCAGCCTTTGCAAGTGCCTGAACGGAGGCGCCTGTGACCCTGCAACAGGGCGGTGCCATTGCCCACCAGGGATTAATGGAAAGTTTTGCGAAGATGGTAAGGATGGTGTTATTCTGTTTCGCACCATTTCCAGCAGGCGCCTTCATGATTGCTTGTGGTGCTGGCATTGCCTTCTTAATTGGCATGGGAGGGCAGTGTAAAAACACAGGTCAGGTATAATAATCAATAGTCCATCTGGCACCCAGAAGTGATGGGGCAAACACTGAAAGAGAAGGCAAGCAGACACACGACTGAATTTCCAGAGATGATAGGTCTCAGATCCAGTTTCTTTGGGGCAAAAGATCCTCTTGAGTCTTAGGTTTTCTTGTCCCTGCTGTACCAGGAGCCCTCCCTGCCATCACATCCCACCACTGTCGGAGGGCAAGTGGCACGGAATAAGGGGCTACACGAGTCATGAGCATCAGTAACCCTGAAAGCCGGAAGCAAGCAGAAATTCCACGTCTCTTAGTTCCCAGTGTGCGCATTGATTTCCAGAGCAGGGTTATCAAAGCCCTTGCAGCCCAAGAGCCCATTTCTGTTTCTGGGATGCCCTAAGGGGATCTCATTCCAGTGCTAATCGGGGCTCAAACACAGAAGACGTAGGACCAAAATTCCCAAAATACCAACTTAATGGGGCTTAAACCTCTTCTTGCAGGAACTAAACCTTAGGAGGGGCATTTCGTCCTTTTAGGGGAGTGGGCTGCTTGAGGAGCTGGAAGGCTGCATGGGGACCCCAGGCAGGCTGGCTTTGGGTTGTGAGCCTGAGGTTTGACCCCTCCCCGCTGCCGCAGTATTCTTGGGTTCTCTCCTGGGCATCAAAGAATGCCATTTGGGTGCCATCAGATATCTTTCTGCATGCTGAGAAGCCATGGGAATAAGCATGCATGGGAAGGCAGAGAAGAGTCTTTGCAGTCTGCAGACTCTTCCCCATTGTGCTGCTCCATGCGGTCAGTCGGGGTGGGGGGTGCAGATTGTTTTTGCACTGCCCAGCTTCTTTTTGTCATGTAACCACCAGGCTGCCCCAGAGGACTTTACGGGAAGCACTGTCGCAAGAAATGTAATTGCATCAATGGTGGATACTGCCACAGACTGTATGGAGCCTGCCTGTGTGACCCAGGGCTGTACGGTCGCTTCTGCCATCTAAGTGAGTCAAGGCACATGGGTTGCCCTCCAGAGTGACACTTCTGGCCTCAAAGGTCTATTGCAAGTCTTGCCAAATGTTCTAGCAAACAGAGCTGCATGGATTTTCCTTATTACCCCATTTCAGCCTGACTACCATTCCTGTCCGAGGAATGGTAGTCAGAGCAACTTACAACTCTGATTTTAGAAGACAGTGCTGCGTAAAATGCATGGAAAGCAGGATTCTGGATAGCTGTAGGGATAGACACTTACTTGCTTTTTCTTCTCTTTTCTACTTAAAAGAGTAGAAAAAAACAGGGTGGGGAGGGTGGGTCAGTCAATCAGTTTGTACAAGCTTACTTTAAAAGATACCTTTGGAATCTGATGAATCAACTGGAATCTTTGGATTGGCTTGAAGCATCAATCAGGGTCAACCCTCCCAATTAATCAGACTGCAGATCTTTTAGAAGAATCCATGTGCGTGTATAAAAATAATTCTTTAGAAAATCAGCAGCTGGTAGGTGTCACCTCAGCAGAGGCTGAGTCCCAGTACAGGATGGTGTCTGATGAAACATGTGAGGTCACCATCTAAAAAGAAATGATGCAGACATTTCCTAAACTACTTCCAAGGATGCAAGCCAGTGGCATCCTGATGTTATCAGGCCAGCCACAGGATTATCCAGGGCACCAGTTCTGAAGTCCCTTGCAACTGATAGAGAAATAACGGTACCTTTTGCTTCCCCAGATGCTGCAGATGGACCCTAGGTAGGAAAAAGGGGGTGGGAAGGGGAAAGGCTGGAGCTGAGCACGTAAACCAGATCCTGCCAGCATCCTAGCTGCCTTCTTTCCCCCTCCATGGTGCTTTACCTGGACAGCTGAAAAAGCTGCCTAGAGAAAAATCAAGGCATTGATTGACACTGCGGTGCCTTCCTTGGGCCACGCATAGGAAGCACCTAAGCTCAGAGGTTTACATATGTCAATGGTGGAGAGATAGAATTGCACCCTAATGGTGCAATCCTATGCATGTTTAGACAAGGAAAAAGTATAGGGTGGACATGTACATGGCGGGCATGTTGTGAGCGGAGCTGGCTGGTGCCGGAGGTCAGATTAGATGGCCCGGGAGACCCCTTCTGACTCGCTCTGTTTCTATGTTTCTATGTTTTTCTTGTCTAAAGTTCCATAAAATTGCACCCTAAACTTCATACAATTCATTTACTAAGTTCTTTTTAATGGGAAGAAAAAACCAATTCAAATACTTCTTTTTTCTGAGTTTTCTTGGCCTACTTTTGACACAGAGATCAAATCAGTCAATCCTAAAGGAAATCAACTCTCACTGCTCTTTAGAAGGTCAGGTACTAAAGCTGAAGCTCCAATACTTTGGCCACCTAATGAGAAGGAAGGACTCATTGAAAAAGACCCTGATGCTGGGAATTATTGAAGGCAAAAGGAGAAGGGGATGGCAGGGGTTGAGATGGTTAGATGGGGTCACTGGGGTGGTGGGTGTGGGCTTGGGTGGACTCCGGGGGAGGGGGCTGGAGGACAGGAGAACCTGGAGGAGTGTTGTCCATGGGATCATGAAGAGCCAGGCATGACTTTGCAACTAAACAGCAACTTTTGACATCCTGTTCTCCATTCCCTTTCAACTGCTGTAGCCTGTCCCAAATGGGTCTTTGGAGCTGGCTGTTCGGAGGAGTGCCAGTGTCTGAAGGAGAACTCCCTCGGCTGTGATCCCAGAAATGGCAGTTGCCTGTGCAAGCCCGGCTACGAAGGAAGCAGGTGTCAAAAAGGTCTGCATCTTGCTACCTAGAACGATTGGTTTCTCCCCAGTGTTATTCATTCATCCTGCAATCTGTATTCTATCCATATCGTCTGACTTTGTTGTTTGGCTTTGCTTCTGGAAAAGTTTGGCTTTCATGAGAAACAAGTAGAATGCCTCTCAGTGACCCTGATCCAACAGAAGGTGACCTGGTTCTACATGAGTATTGTGTTTGCATGGCAGACACACATGCACACACACACAGCGAGAGAGAGAGAGAGAGAGAGAGAGAGAGAGAGAGAGCGAGCGAGCGAGCGAGCGAGCGAGCACGAGGGAGAAAGGGTGGGTCCAAATATATCTGGCTTCCCTGGGACCAGTCATCCCCTGAGAAAGTGGGAGAGGAGCTATTTGGTGACCTTTGGGGAAGGAGGGTAAACATCTAAGGATTTGGAAAAAGTCTTTCGTGCAAATAGTGAACCACGTTCCTTCATTTGTCCGTTCGTTCATTTTATGGGGAATGGGTGGTCTTGTCTGCAGTGAACACTCTGGCTGTCAGAATGTTCTGCGAGTGAAATGGCATCACATTTCTGGGGCAGAATTCCCTTGGGAAAGGCGTTATGGCACAGGCCCGGCCAGCAGCCTTCTGTCTCAGGAATGTAGTACAACACCAGCATTTCAGCCATGTGACAAAACGGTATTTAAAATGCCTTCTTTCTTCTTAAAACACTCTATCATCTCTCAAAATGAGTTTGTAAATGCATTTCGAGTCAATTTCTTAAGCAAAGAAATAAGCTGGAACCTAAGTGTGAAAATACATTAGGTCAGTTCATGCTGGAATTTATCAGGATTAAATTCTGCAAGTATCGCTAGCGTGTGCCATTCCACATCCATTCACATTATGGTAAGCATCCGCTAGTTGCAAGCTGTCAGCCTTTTTTCTGATGGTTTTCGCAACCACTAGGTACAAACTTTAGCTTTTCAAAAGATGTTTTTCTTTTTGGTATTTTCTAAAGGCTTGGTTGCTTGTAACTGGAATTAAGGCATTACTGTTTTTATTGTGATGTATGGTCATATGGATTAATTTGTTTTTTAATTGGCTTTGTAAGCCTTTTGGGTGTTGTGTGAAGGACAGAGAGCACATAGTATATTTATTTGCTCCAAGAAATGTATCAGTAAAATAAAACATCACCCAATTCAGGCTTCTCTCCCTTTTTTGGGTATGGCTGACATTCTCACTTCTTTTTAATGTCTTTGTTCTTGATGAGTGATAAATGAAAACAGTGAGTTTTTCTGTTGGCCAGGACATGCTGCAGTCACTTTGGAAAACCAGAGAGCAAAGGAATAATAATAATGGAAATAGAAAATGTTTGATGTCCGATTGTGCTGTGGGACCTAACAGGGATGAATGATTCTTCCAAGCTTGATTTTATGCATTTACTAATTTCTTCTGCATTGTTAATTCCATTCCATTTTTACATCATTTGGAATTTTTTTTTTTCAAGTCTACACAAAATGTTCATTCATTCATTCATTCATTCATTCATTCATTTAGGGAACTTCTATGCCGCCCCATTCGCCGAAGCCTCCGCATTCACCTATGCCGCCCCATTCGCCAAAGCATTTTCTGTGCCTTCATCAAGATATGCAGAACTCTTGTGTACAGTTTTCAGTTTTGAAATATTTGCTTTTCCAAATATAGTTTCCTGACCAGTTTTCACACAGAATAAAACATTGCTGTACATACTTTACGTAATATAGGCACCTTTGCACACATTTTACATTTGGCAACTGCCCTGCAAAATCCCCAAAAGTGTGATTGTTGCCATATAACTGTGCCCCAGTTCTTGTGTAAGTTTGTGACATGCAAATGTGTTACATCACCCTGCCAGCTGGTTGTGCTGAAGGGACCTATAGCAGAAAACTTCAGAAGCAAAGTCAGGGGCAGGGCTTTTTGCTCATATAGCGGAGTAGCGGTGGGGGCCGCAGCATGGCATTCACCCCCTCTTCTCCCCTTCTCTGACGAGGGCAGCCGGTGTGCTTCTTTCCACCTGGCTGGGAAGGAGGACAGAGGGGGGACTCCTGCCTCAAGGCTGGAGTACCATCTCTGGCCTTCAAGGAGGATCAGTGTCTTATGTTCCATTCAATGGTTCCTCTGAGAATCTGCAGTACTATGCATATTTACTAAGGAATAGTCGGTGGGTCTTCCTTCTCTGTCAACACATGGAAAGTTTTTGGAAAATTAGTAGTCCTCTCCAGACATAGATCTGGGGACTTCTGCTGACCTCCTGCTAGTGTTCAGAATGAGGCACTGCAAAAAACCAAGGAAGACATTTCCAGAAAGGATTTTCCTGACTGTAACATGGCTTCTGAAGGTGGTTCAGTTCTTTTTAGTGAACTGTGTTCCAGAGAAGGTTAAGGATCTCACCAGATGCTCAGCAGCAGACCCAAGTCACTTGCCCCTCCACCATCCCCTGCACAGCCATTTTTATCCAGATGCAAACAAGTCCAAGCTTCTTGCTGGGATGGGGAGGAGGTGAGAAGCAGCTGCTGCAAGAGGGAGAGATGAATTGTGCCCTTCTCTCAGTGCTTTGCAATTCGTTGTCCCCCTGGTACTTCCCTAAGAGCCAGTGTGGCCTAGCCGTTAAAATGTTGGACCTGGCGCTCAGGAGACTTAATGCTAATGCCATGGCAATAATGGCCATGAACCTCATGGAGCCTGTCACTGTCTCTTAGCCTAGCCTGCCTCTCAGGGTTGTTGTTAGCATATGAAGAGTCCCATGTAAGCCACCTTGAGATCCTTGCAAGAGGGAAGATGCTAGGATATAAATGTTGTAGTAGTGGTGGCAAGAAGAAGAAGACAAAGAAGAGGAAACATCAGCAGCTTCATTAAATTCAGTGGGTCTTAACTTCTGGGTAGTTGAGTTTAGGACTGGGCTGCACATCTTTCAATTTTGAAATAACCTGCCTTGTCTGGAGCAGGTTTTTTTTTGCTCTGCACAGGATTCACTTGCTTCTTAAGTACCTGCAGCTGCTAAAATTGTGCTCAGTACAGAGGCTAAGAGAGGCATTTAAAGCAAATGCCCAAAAGTTTGAAAATCCAGCTCTGCAAAGTTGATACTTACAGCAGCTGGTAACTCTGCAGTGTCCCACGGGAATTTTGAGTTGTACGGCAGCATAGTTCATGGACGATGCATGTGGGAGTAATGGGCAAGTAGCCCGATCTTGGGGTGGATGAGTTTTCAGGTTTTTCCAGCATGGTAATTCGCAAACAAGTAGATCATGGCCAGAACCCCCCTCCTTCATGTGACACAGATATCTTTGTTTGAGTTAATATATCCAAGTGGCCAGGACTGCATGCTTATCTCCTTTTGAGCATGTCCAATGCAGCTATAATAGCAGTGCTCAGTGTAACCCCATCACTGGTGACTGCATGCGTCCCCCGGGTAGGACGGGCCAGGAATGCAGGCAACACAAGTCAAACCCTCCATTATCGGCACCTGCTCTTTCTCTCTCATCAGTCCTAATCGAAATCTGCAAGTATCAGCTCAGCGGCTTCTTAGGCAATTAAACTTCTCTGCTATATATATATTTCCCCCCCTGCTAATCTTAGTGCCTCTGAAATTGTATATTTATGGGTTTATGCAGCCTGACTGGTGATAATCCTTAATTATCTAAGTCTAAAGTATGGGGAGTGATGACTGGTGAGGCAAAGAAGGTTTGATAGGAGAACTTTTATTCCATCACTGAGCGCCAGTTCTTGCAGCATGCTCTGCTGTGCCTCCAGCATTCAGATTGGCAACCCGTCCCAGGTTTTTTCCATTTTCAATACGGCTTAGTTCAGGGCTAATGCCCAATGTTGTTATGGGGAGGGGAAACCTTGTCCTGCGAACTGAGTGACTTGCAGTGTCTTGGTTTGGAAGACAATCCCCAAGTTGTAAAACTAGATCTTGGGTGACCTTCGAACCCCACCCCTTGTTTGGATTGCAAATGATGGGCATCTGGATGTTTACAGGGAACGGGGGAGTACAAATGGGCAAGACACATGTGCATCAAGGTTCTCTGAATTCTGTCTGGAAGCTTCTTCCAACTTGGACCTGTTTCATTTTTCTATGAAAATTTGCATGACTTTTCATGAACATTTTAAACATATTCATCCATTGTGTACATTTTCAAATGTACACTTTTTTCTTCCATGGATTAACGTGGGTTTCAGACATTGTCAAATGTATACATTTTTATTGCGTCTCAAGTGCATTTTTATTCTGAATTGTATCACAAGCTTGGAAGTATTTGGACTTGGCATATTGAGCCTGCCAAATCCTGTTAAAAATGAACTGAATTTCCCTATAAAAGAGAAGCCTCCTACAAAATATGTTGCCCTCAAGATATTTGGATGTCAGCTCCCATTATCTCTGACCAATTGCCATGCTAGCTGAGGCAGATGGGAGCTGGAGTCCAATAACACTGGGAGAGCCACAGGTTCTCCACTAGCAACCAGTTCAAACGAGTGTTTCTTGTATATTTTAAGTACAGTCTTGTGTAGCATTGCTGCACGATTGCAGAAGGAAACATTAGAACCCAGATCAGCAAATGAATTTTAATGATGTCCTTCCCTGGAACTGAGCATGGTCTGAATATTTGTTCTGCCTGTAGACTTCCTCCCACACAGATTTTTCCACGGCAAGACTAGCAACAGGGATGTTCTCGAACTGTTGCACACCACACAAGCAGATGCATGTTTACACAGGAGTACATGAGTTTACTGTGTTGTTGACTCAGAAAGCCAGGATGGTGGAGCAGTTAGAGTGTTGGATTGGGACTTGGAAGACCCAAGTCCAGTCCCCAGTTGGCTGTGGAATTCACTGGATGGCTTTGGGCCATGGACTGTCTCTCAGCCCAACCACAAAGGGCTGTTGTGAGGATAAAATGGATAGTGTCTTCCAAGTATTTTTCCTTGGAAGAGAAGGCAGAATATCAATGTAAGAAATAAACAAGTCCTACTCAATGATTTCAGATAACATCCAAATCCATGACAACGAGTCCTTCCCCCAACCCTTCGCTTATGTTTCACTGTGTGAATTGCTTCTGACTTTCTAGAGTCATGAGTCCACAGACTCTTTGCTGCTGTTTTGGTCGACAGCAAGATCACACCCCTCAGATCATGCACTGTTGGATGCCTCCAATATTATGGACTTTATTATGTCTCCTCTATTATATCATTTATTAAATTCTGTATTGTATTGTATTGTATTGTGTTTTGCAGCTTGTGATCCTGGTTCCTGGGGACAGCTCTGTGGGAGCTCATGTGACTGCAAGGACCGTGCTGGTAGCTGTGACCCTGGTACTGGGATTTGCTTCTGTGAAGCAGGATATACTGGAAAACACTGTGAGCAGAGTAAGCCCTCAACCATGTCGAAGTGGAGGAATTCTTAGAAGCGCAGCATGGAAGTTGCTTCCATTGCTGTATCCATCTAGGAAAGAGTCCAGCTGGTGCATTTTCTAGGCTGTGGAGTAGTCCTCTTGCGGTTACTCATATTTCAGCCGCTGGAGCTGAAATATTGCGAAAACTGTGTGGTCCAGGCGCAAAATTGCTTTGAAAGTTGCTTGAACTCAGGAACTAGTTCAACTTCATGTTTCAATAAGTGGCCTTCCTAATGTGTGAATGATTGCTCTTCTGGTGTACATTTGGTGAATTCATAATTGCATTTATCAGTTCCTCCTTTTGAGTAGTTCTAACATGTATTGCAAAAAGATGTATAGCTTTGATCTATATATTTCAAGTCAGGCTCTAGGATTGGCAAAACTTGGATTCCTTCCGTCCTTCCGTCCTTCCTTCCTTCCTTCCTTCCTTGACCACTACCTGTGCCTCGTTTACATTCCTTTAGAATAGTCAGATCCACAGACAGCCCCTCCTTATCTTTAAATGCATTTCTGTAAAACAAAAAGTCAATGGTTCATTTTGTTTGTTTGGGCAGTGCTTTAAATTAATTGGAGAACTTCCAGAATCGATGGCAGGCTTGTGCAGTTTTGTCCCACTGCATCTCACCTGCCCCGTGTTTGCAGGATGCTCCAAGAGAACCCTTGGCTTAAAATGCAAATACAGCTGTCAGTGCAGGAATGCAACTGCCTGTGGCCACGTGTGTGGAGCGTGCACTAGTGGCGCTGGCTGGACAGGAACATTTTGCGAGAAAGGTATTTCTGCTTCCGCTTCCTTCTCTCCTGTTTCCTTCCCTTAAAAAAAATCAATGCAATTATCAACAGTGACATTTTCTGCAGATTTTAAGTCTGTTATAATGATCGTATTGATCAGTTCAACAGACTAGGGGATAATTTACCAGCTCAGTGATACGCTCGCGAGTGCAGACAAAGCAGGCCCAGTCTCTTTATCATGGTTAAAGAGACCAGGGGTCCACGGCTCAACTGCTTGTCTCGCTCCTCTCTGGGGTGGATTCCTCCCTCCCTCCAGCCCCACTCACCCCAGTTAATTGCAGCACCTACATTGACTGCAGGAAGCGCTGGCCATTTTTCCTGCTTAGTGAGGATCCATTCCTAGCTTACAGCCCGGGTTAAGCAGGAGAGGGATGCAGGTGGCACAGTGGTTTAAACTGCTGTGCTGCTGGGCTGGTTGATCAAAAGGCCGCCGGTTCGAATCTGCACAACGGGGTCAGTTTCCGTTGCTCCGTCCCAGCTCCTGCCAACCTTGCAGTTCGAAAGCATGCAAATGCAAGTAGATGAAAAGGTACCACTTCGGTGGGCAGGTAGCAGCATTCCGTGCACTTTGGTGTTTAGTCATGCCGGCCCCATGGCCACGGAGACTGTCTGTGGACAAACGCTGGCTCCCTCGGCTAGGAAACGGAGATGAGCACCGCCCCCTAGAGTCAGGCATGACTGGACTTAATGTCAAGGGGAAACCTTTACCTTTACCTTAAGCAGCAGTTTGCATTACTGCTGGAGTGTTCGTGTCTTGCAGGAACGCAATAAATCGCCAGGTCCACATGGGATGCTGGCTTGAGCTTTGGGGACCTTGCATGGATAGCAGGTGCACATGCAGACATGGAAGGTGGGTGAGAGAGAGGCTCTGCTTCATGTCAGCTGCTGTGAAAAAGGCACGCTTCAAGTGAGGCATAATTCGGAACAGAATGGAAATTAGAGCCACCGAGATCATACTCCCCTTACAGGAATCTTTGATGCAACCACACTTGGAATATTGTGGTCAGTTCCAGCTGCCTCACCTGAAAATGACTTTATAAAGTTGGAAAAAGTACAGAGGAAGGCAACAAAAATGATCAGAAGCAGCTTCCTGCAGTTCCTTCCTTCCTTCCTAAGTGGCCATGACAGCTGGGGCTGCTCAGCTTAGAAGAACAGCCAGAAAGGAGGATGCCATAGAGGCGTTTACAATTATGCATGGAGTGAAGAAAGTAGAGGGGGAGGCATTTTTCTCCCTTTCACATAACACTCAAACTCAGGGTCATCCCATGAAGCTGAACGGTGAGAGGTTTAAGACAATAAAAGGAAGGACGTCTTCATGCCATGTATAGTTAAACTATGGAATTTGCTGCCATGGGAAGTGATGGCCACCAATCTGGATGGCCTTAAAAAGAGATCGGACAGATTGATGAGGGAGGAGGCTTCCAATGGCTACTAGCCTTGCTGTCTGTGGACTTCCTCCTTCACCAGAGGGTGCATGCCTGCACACACCATGCTTGCTGAGGAGCTTGGGCAGGAGGAGGCCTTGCACCCCTCCTGCTTGAGCGATCCTGTGGGCACCTGGCTTGGCACCATGTGTAAGAAGTGCTGGACAAGATGTACCTTTGGTCTGATCCAGCATGGCTTTTCTTATATTCTTGCATTAATCTTGATGCAGATTCCCTTCCTGACTGATACTTGACCTGTGGGGAAACAGGACTTCCTACCACTATTGCTACAGATGGAATTGGGGTGGGGAACACCCCTCTGGGGGGCACAAAGAAGGTCTTTGGGGGATCACTGAGCAGCTGGACTGCAGATTGCATGAGCCCACTTTGCTGATGTTGAAGCAGAGGAGGGAGAAGAGGCTGGAAGCAAGAAAGTGGCAATTCCGCAGGTGTTCCCAGTCTCTTAAACGTAATTACGAGACTAGCTGTGTGATCGTATCCATTCAGTCCCAAGGAAGTGCACATGGTGCCTTGCCAAAGCAGTTACTCCCCTTGGACTTCCCCACACCTGACTTGTTACAGCCTAGAACCGAAATGGATTTAAGTGGCATAGTTACCAGCTGATGTGCACCAGGTTCTCAACGTTGCGAAGGGGCAAAATGCTTTGAGTTCAGGAAAACAGACCGCATGCATTTTCGGCCTGAGTCAGTATATGGCAGAGGCACCTTTGGCAGATACTACCTTCCTGGGCAGGTCTCTCTCAGCTTGGCGCATCCAGTTCCTGCCATATTTGCCCCCCTCTTCCTCACAAAACTGCTCCAGCTCTGACAGGTCGAATGGAAACTGCTGGTGAACAGCAACTTTCAAGTCGTGCTGCAGGTTCTCAATGAGACTGAGGTTCAGGCTTTGACTGCACTACTCTAAGACATTCAGGTTCTTCTTTGGAAACCGCACCAGTGCTGCTTTGGCCATGTGTTGAGGGTCGGAACGTGATCTTCCACCCCAGTCACCAGTCCCTCACCGACTAAAGCAGGTTTTCCTCTAGAGTTGCCCTGAATTTGATTCCACCCATCTTGCCCCCAATCCTGGCCAGTTTCCCAGTCCCATTGAGGAAGGGCATCCCCACAACATGTTGATGCCCTCTCCATGCATCACTATGGGGAACGTGTTCTCGGCAATGGGCACCTTTCGCTTTGTGCTGCACGCAGTGTTTTGCAGCAAGGCTAATGTTTGATTTTGACATGATCAAACCAAAGAACCTTTTCTGCATGGATGCTGGATCTCCCTCATTTTTTTTAAATCTCAAACTCCAAACTGGCTTTGATATGGGTTTGTTTCTTCTTACCACTATTCCATAAAGCCAAGCTTTATTGCACATCCAGGTGCTAGTTCTCCCATCTCAGAGGTGGAGCTCTCCAGCTCCTCTGGAGTTGCCACTGGCTTCCTGGTTGCTTCCCTGACTAATCCCATCCTAATCTGGTCACTGTATTTTGCTGCTCAGCCTTCCTTAGGCAGAATCATGGTCAAGCCATATCCTTCCCATTTTGTAATAATGGATTTAATGGTGCTTTGGGGATGTTCACAGTTTTATAACCTTACGCTGATTGCTGCTTCTGCACAACTTTATCCCAGAGTTGCTTTGATAGCACCTTAGTCTTCATGAGGCTGTTTCTTTTATTAAGCTCTCCAACAAACTCCGGGGCCTTCCAGAAATGGATGCATTGGACTCGAGATCGTGGGGCTCTGGAATTGCACACAGGTGGGCTCTCTTCAGCTGCATACACTCTGTGACTTCTGAAGGCTGAGGGTTGCCCCACAGCTGATTTGAGCATGTCACACCAAAGACAGGGACTGTCTCATTTATGTATTTATTTTTACATTGATAAGCTGCCCAACAGATCAAATGATCTCCCTAGGCAGCGTACAGCAATAAAATACAACCAACTAATTAAAATGTTCATTAAAAATAACAGGTTAATCATAACTAGCATATGCCAGAGCAATTTCAAGGAACATGTCCAGGCAAGACGGACAACCAAATACAAAAACACATTAAAATTTAAACATCTAAAAAGCCTTATAAAATCAGTTGTTAAAATTATTAAAATGGGTGAAAACTTAACCTGCAAGTGCCAGCTTACTTTTGTTTACTTAGAAACAGAGCGAATCAGAAGACTCAAAGCTGCTGAATGCATTTCCAGTGACACAAATTTTGATCCATGTAGATCACAGGAAATAGTATGGGAATTTGTATTCCCTAAAGATCCCTAGCTGAAAATCCTGTGCATCTTAGGAATCTTGGCAGGATTATACACAGCTCCCTAGGGTCCACAGCATAGGCATAGGAGTACTCTGCAGGAAAATGGATGTGGAAATTGTTCTTTCTATAAAATTGGAAACCTCTGCATGATAGCATTACTAGACCACTATTAAATTATAACAGGATTATGAGTTATCCCATTAGATTTTTTGTCTTGTTTAGCTGAAACAAAACTAGAGCTGGTTTGAATAAGGGTCCTTTCTGTCGATTATTCCTTAAGGGTTGCTTCACTGCCAAATGTTGGGCACAGAAAAAAAAGGGACATACTGGTTTGGATAAACCCAAGATTAAGCCAAAACTGGGAGAATCCAGTGTTCCAGCTCTCAAACTTCACTAAGTTCCAGCTGATGTTTAGTCTATTTTGTACCCATTCCCAATTGCAAGTTCTGTTTCTGTTGTTTGAATGGGAAAAATACATATTTGTGTGAACCATTTTAATATGCACATGCAAATATGTACTTTCCCCCATTGATGAAATAGTCAAAATTCACATTTTCCCAAATATATATTTTTAGATCACCATCTCTTCCTAAACTACACATTTTGCCGGAATATGCAAAGTTTGTCTGCAAAATGCTTTGATGGATGCAAGTAGGAATGGGTTAAATTCTGACATTAAACAAACAGAAACAAAATCCTTTTCCATCCCTAATTTAACTAAGTGCTTTACAGCAACATTCTCTAGTTTATCACAACTTTGAAATCTAGATACTCTACATTTTGTCACAAAAATTTGTTCTGTTACTTTGTAAGTTTGTACAAAAAGACATATTCCCATGTAGCTGAGTAAACTGCAGATTAGCTGAGTAAACTGTAAAGTTTTGTGTGCAACTGCTGCCCTCTAGTGGATGCAGAGCCAATTTGCAACATTGGCCCCACCAAAATAATACTGATACTTGGGTCAGTCCGTGAGGAAAACTAAAAATCGATCAAAAATAGAACAGATAGAAAGAGTAGCATAATGCCTTTATCGATATCTTAGAGAGTAAGCTAACCTTCAAGTTGCAGGACTGTTCCTCAGGGGCAATGCTTAATAAAGGAAGGAAAGGTTAGGAGAGGGGGAAATGCTGTTTGCCGAGCAGTGATATTAATCTGTCCCCTGCACAAAAAGCTGCAATATGCCTCCTGGATGAGTTGCCAGAACTGTGAGAAGGAAGTGCACACCTTGTTCTGTGCACCTTTCCCAGCCCCATACGACTGTCCCCCATGACACGGAGCAGAGCATTGTGTGAATCCCGTGAAATATGCTGCAAAGCACAGGTGACGTGCGTACGGTTCCTGTAGAATCCTTCTCATTCAGTTCCTACTGTGTGCAGTGACCCGTATTTAGGTAGTGTTTTGTGCCAGCAGTGCATACACATTACTAGTGTGCCGGTGTCTGGGTGGCACAAGGTCTGGGGCGGAGCTTCTACACACAGTATGCTTGTCTGCAGTTTCTCCCCACCATGGAGGGGGTGACAGGAATGGTGAGGGAGGGGTGAAGCCAGCTTGTTCCACTTACATGTGGGAAGGAAAGCTAAACAGGACACTTGTCCAGCTAATGGTTTTTCCTCAACATACTGTTATCACCCATTTTGTTCCTGGGCTTACATCGTAAACTACTTATTGCAAGCCAGATGGGACAAGTCCAGTCCTTATCTGCCTAAGGAAACTGGCATTGATTGCCACCAGACTTCATCAGTGGAAATCTCTGAAACCTTATTCTTGATTTTTCATGGTGAAGCTGTGCTAAGAATCAGGCTCAGTTTTGCTTCTGTAGGTTCAGATGTATTTTGGAATGAACTGACTTTCTTGTACAAGCCTACATAACTTGCAAGTTCCGTATATTTGAGGTTTCTTTTCCTTGTTTGAGGTTCCTTGAGGTTCCTTGTTCCTTGCTCACCTGTGTTTCGTCAAGGTGGATAAGCTGGATGAGGAGGACTATGTCAGAAATGTACCCATTCACCATGACCACACAGCAAGGCTACACCAAGAATTGTTCTAAGGAACACCTTCTGGTGGACCTTTTTCTTCCTTCCATTTCCCCATCTTCAAGGTGAACCAAGCCTTTTCTCAGCACCCATCAGTGCCTGCACCTTGAACTCAGTGAGGCTGACTCAAAAGAATGGGAGGAGCAGGCCTATGATGCTCAACATTCCCTGAGGAGCAGCAACAGGCCATTACCTCAGAAGGCTTCCTGTCCAAGCAGGCCCAAGAGGCTTACCCCCCTCATACCCTCAGGGGCAGTGGTGGTGCCTCCATGCCGAAGCTCCAGGGTGGCAGTGCAGTTGCTTTGGTTTACTCTTGGCAAGGAAACAGCCCTGCATGTGCGAAGGGTGTTGTTGGGTTGGGCAAAGTGCAGAAGACAGTGACCAAAACAATCAAGCCGCGGAAGCAATTCCCCTGCAAGGAAAGGTTACAGTGTCAGGGACTGTTTAGCTTAGAGGAAGGGTAGGTGAGGAGAGATATGACAGAGGTGTACAGGATTGTGCATGGTGTGAAGAAAGAGGACAGGAATAGTTTTCTCTCCTTCTCAGATTACATCTGATTCCCATGACGTTGATCGATTCAGGACAAATAAAGGGAAGTACTTGGTAATATTAAGGCAAGGGTTTAGGACCTCTGACTTGAGGGTGGTCAAATTTGCTTCTCCTAGGGCCAGATGACCACTTCTCTTTCCCCCAAAGACCAGTGTGGTAACTTCCTGACTTTTGCGCAATTTCCACCAATCTGAAAGGCTGAAATACTTCTCCAAAGGCTTAGTTACAGGAAGTGAGAGGCAGGCACTAAAATACGCCAATCGTTTTGACATTTTGGTTTTGGCCTCCTTTTTCCTTTGGTCTCGCCTGCTACTGAAATGTGACCCTAAATGTTTCTTCAAAATGGAATTGCTCTCTTGGGCAATATGTTCTCCCCACCTCCACCCCTCCTCCATGTTGTAAAGGACCATTACTCTATGGGACCATTTTACTCCATTGGGGTTGCTATCTTTTCATCCAGCTGCTGAAGCTGTGCCTTCAGCAGTAGCTTGCAGTTAATGCTCTTACCCTCTCTGCTCTGAAAAACTTACCTGTATCTTTCAAGTGTCACTGGAGAAGACAATCATGCTAGGGAAAGTCAAAGCAGAAGAATTAGAGAAAGACCAGCTATGAGATGGATGGACTTCATAAAGGAAGCCCCAGCCTTGGAACATGGCTATGAAGAACAGAGCAGGGCTGTGAAAGACAGGACATTTTGGAGGGCATTCATTCTTAGGGTCACCATAAGTTGGAGAGGACTTGATGGCACATAATGACCACAGCAATATCTACCAAGCTGCATTTAAAGATAATGGTGGGGTTCAAGAGCTGAGGAAGTTTCCTGCACATCATTTGTCTTAACCTGGCACAAGCAGAAGATGTGATCACAGCACTCCAGGTGCTGGAATTCCTTTGCATCCGTGTGGCTAAGATTACAGTGTTGCTGTTGTTACCAGGTTGTGCAATCATGGATCTGCCCATTATGTGATCCATCAATATAATGCCTTAATGGTATGTTGTGACCAACTCAGAGCATCACACTAGAAGAGGCCTGCTGCTCCATCAGGCTTCACCTGGAAGCTTTGTGCTCCTCTCTCAGCAGGATAACCTTCTTGCTAGTATCAAATATGTTGAACTTATTCCTCTCCAGGCTGATGGAAGTGAATTTTACAATCCAAACAGCACTTTGCCTTCAGTGCAAGGACACACTCTTGGATCAACTCTGTAACTAAAACTTGATGCAGTCCCCTGTTACTTTCTAAAATCTCTGCTTGAGGGCTAGCAAATATTCCTTGCCAGGTGGATCTGTGCACAAATCAGAATCGCATTCTCTTCTTTTTGCATCTTCAGCTTGTCCAGATGGCTTTTTTGGGCTTGACTGTGGCCAGGTATGTGACTGCAAGAATGGAGCCCCCTGTGACCACATCGTTGGAACTTGCCAGTGCCATCCTGGCTGGATGGGACCCAAAT
The DNA here is from genome assembly GCF_004798865.1 of Varanus komodoensis. Classification (NCBI taxonomy): domain Eukaryota; kingdom Metazoa; phylum Chordata; class Lepidosauria; order Squamata; family Varanidae; genus Varanus; species Varanus komodoensis. The sequence continues at coordinate 9,599,049 of NW_025335727.1, read as the reverse complement.
GTGACCGACGTAAGTATACTAAAACAGATTTTCCAAGAAACTTCTCTCTAAACTGCCCAGAATGGGTAGGCTATGATGTTGTAATACGTGAGCGCCAGATCTGTGAATACAGTGTAATTTATCATGCCATTTTCCTACTGAACCTTCAACCTGTATTTTTCGCATACCCCCAAGATTAAAAATCAGCTTTCAGTTCCCTGGCAAAAGCTGCTGGGAAGCCAGAGAGCAAAGGAAGTTTGATGTGCGTATACTGTGGTATATGAATGCATGCAACACTTTGCTGGATCAGAACCATACAGTATATTTGTTCCTCACTTTTAAAAAAGAGAAAGAAAAGATAGCAGGGGGTTGATTTAAAAGGCAATTATGATTTCAATTACCATATGATGGTCTAGCTCTTTGAAATGATTACCACATGTTGGCCGTAACTTTTGACTCCTATATTTAACCACGCCATCCATGTGTTATCCAAATCCACTCCTAATAACAACTGATTAATTTTATGGGTGCATTTGAATAGCAGGTATTCCCATGTTGACCTGTGTGCATTGGTGTTTTTGGAATCAGTGTGCGACGGAATCCACATGGAGATGGGCCATGGGGGAATTCCACATAGGTCTTGCTGTGTAATGATGGTACAGTTGGTTGTACAATCTATTGTAGGAAAATACTGGTCTAAGTTCTCCCTTTAAAGTGGTCATGTCTGTACTCCATGATACTCTTCTTCTGCTGAAGGTTACAAGGCTTTCCTTATTTAATGGCTACATTTCCATTTTCTTTTTCATACTGTCCTTACCTAGATAAAAACCAGTACACAATTGCTATAGACAGACTGTGATGAACAGCTAGTTTCTCCAAGGACGATATTGCTTGAAACCCGAGGGATAATACCCTCGGAGCATGCATCATGGCACAGCTTAGTATATCTGATTTAATTGCTTTATGGATGGAAGCTGCCATGCCAGTAACTTACACCATGACTACATGCAACATATCCATTATACAGCCGAGGAAAGATTGAATCAAGGGCAGAACTAAGGATAAACCACTTACTGTCCATCTTGAAGGTATTTCCATTATTATGGAATGAGCACCTGAGATACTGTATTTATGACAAGTCCATTGCTAAAAGGCACCAGTGCTCATAGGTCAAGCAGGCTGTCACAATGCTCCAAAAACCCTGCAACAAAGCTGGGGTGAGCCATAAAAGTCTTGGGATCGCAGTGGGGAGAGCAGCAAGGCGGTCCCAACCACCCCCGAGTGCTTATAAGCACATAAAAAGAACAAAGCTGGATCCCACCCAGTGAGTATGTAGTCCAGTGCTTTGCTCACAAAGTGGCCAACCAGCTCTCCATGGGATCCCCCAAGTGGGAAAAGAGTGCAGCAACATCCTCTTGCTCAAGTTCCCCAGTGTACTGCCTCTGTTCTGGAGGCAACTTTTAGGCATTGGAACCAGGAGCCATTTATAGCATGTTCCTTCATGGATTTGTCCAGTCCCCCTTTAAGACCTGCAGATGGACAGTCATCGCTACCGCTATGAAATGGGCTCCCCAGAGTGGTCTGCCTGGTGCCGACTTTGTACTCTTTCTAGCACCAGGTAAAGACCTTTTTATTCAACCATTATTTTAATAATTAAGGGTTTTAGATGTTTTAAGATCTTTTTTTCCACAGTCTCATTCTCTACTCTTTTTCTCCTTCCTTTCCCTTGTTTTATGAAGCATTTTATATTAATTCAATATCTACTGTTTTAACATTGTATTATTGTAATATTTCAAATCATTCTGAGCTGTTCATCAGAAAGGAGAGGATATAAATGTTTGTTAAATTAAAAATTAAAAAACTTGTGGAAGTGAATTCCACAGTATTGCTAGGCATGGTACGAAGGACCGCTTCCTTTGCTCTGTTCTGAATCTCCCATCCATCGGCTTTGTAAGATGCTCCAAGCTTCTAGGATTATGAAATGGAGAGAAAGAAGTTTCTATATCCACATTTTCCCTGCCATGCATGTCATGTCTTCCCTTACTCACTTTTTTATAAACGAAATAATCTCAGCTCTTATGACCTTTGCTCATAGGAAAGTTGCTCCAACCCTATTCATTTTAGTGACCCCTTTGCTGCACTTCTCCCAACAATATCTTTTTTCATGTGTGGTGACCAGAACTGTACACAATATTTTAAGTATGGCTGCACCATAGATGTCTATTAAGGCAGTGTGGTCTTGGCAGTTTCCTTTTTTAATTCATTTCCTAATTATGCTTAGCATGGATGTGCCTTTATCATAGCAACTGCACATTTTGACAATTTGATCGGTTGTCCTCCACAAACCCAAGATCTCTTTTTTGGTCAGTCATCACAAGCACCGATTCCGTTAGTTTATCGCTGATGGAAATTTTTGCCCTAGAGTACATCACTTTACAGTTGCTTACAGTGAATCCCATTTGTCATTTTGATGCCCAATCTAGTTTGGGGAGATCCTCTTGCAACTCCTTTTTTGTTTAAACTACCCTAAATAATTTGGTGTCTTCAGCAAGCTTGTCCAATTCACTGCCCACTCCTAATTCCAGAGCTTTTTATGAGTAAGTTGAAAAGCATTGTTCCAGATACAGATCCCTGTGGAAACCGGCTGTGTGCATCTGTCCATTGGGAGGATTTCCCTTTTATTCCTGCTCTCTGCTTTTTGCTTTCTTTACCGAATGCAGAATAGATCTCATCATTCATAGCAGGTAAGAGTGTCTGGCCAGGTCCTAATGACTGTTGCTCAAAGGGATGCTTTCTGAATGGGCTGGGATTCCAACCAATTCAGTCTGTTTCATGCTGGTCTTCATTTTGCATGCATTTTCTCTAAGCCAATTCTCTTCCATCTTTGCTTCAAGTCTTGTCATTCCTTGGAAAGTTCTGAGTACCTCTGAACCCTCATTTTATCCCTTTGCAAGCCTGCTGATAAGATGCATCTTGTGGCTGCAATGCTGAATGCATCCTCAACTAGATGTATTCCGGATGACAGTTTGCAATTTAAGAAGGAAATGAGGGAAGAACTATGTGAAGCAGGGAAAGGGACGTCTTTCAGCAATAGCCTGTGAAGGACTGTGCAGACAAGCTTGGCACAGGACTTTGGCAGAAGCTGAGGACCATCTATTCAGAATCAGTGCTGTCAGCTTAGTTCCCTATTGAAGCAAGTCTTGGCTAGGTTAGTGTTATCTTTGACCTTGCTGACACACAAAGGAAGTGTGTTACAAAGACTCTTCCAAGATGCTTAGGAGATAGTAGGAGACTCTCTTATCCTATGAGTTTTATGCCCATCACTGACCATACAGCCATTATGATGCCATTCTAAACAACATGTTCAAGCACACCCCCCCCCCCAAAAAGGTGATGCCAGTTCTTTGTAAGGCAGACAACAGAATATCTCCCTTGCCCCCAGTCACAGATCCTCCCCATTCACCAAAGGTCATGGCCAAGGTTCCATCTTTGGGCGTCCCAAAAATAATACTCTGAACCCTTTTTCATTTTCCTTCATAGTGATAAGGGTCAGAATCTTGTCTTTAAAACCCAGTAAAGCGGAAGGCAGAAATGTTCCACAGTACCAGATTTGATCACAGATAGCATCCTCTGGGGTCGTGCTGTGAACATTTGACCCTGTTCTTCCCACCATTTCTTGGGGAGAGAGTCCTTCATCATCACAGCTGCCCTCAAGGCCTGGTGAAATATGTTGCTATTGTGTTCCTTCGCTGTTGTCGCAGAGCCCAGGGCGCTACCGAATCAGAGGGCGATCGCTTTTCATTGGTTACAGTCCATTTGCTCTGACTTGCCAAACATCTGTAAAGTTAGCAATCTATTAGCTTAGCCTTTGACTGATCTTTGCAAACTATTTATTAAAAAAGAAAAAAGAAATGAAACCAAGCCATGCAACAACCTGGGAAGCTTTGTTTCTCCATAATAAGTTTAATTAGGTAGCAAAGCCCTTCATCTTCTGTCACGCCTGCCTCTTTCATCTCTCCACCAAAGCGCTTCGTACTTGTATCCAAAAGCCACTATTTGTCCTTGTGCAATGGGACCGTTAAAGCGTTCTGTTCCACATTTGATTTATTTCTTGCACGAGTTCAGGTGCAACAGCCTTCTCAACTTCTTTTGCCTCCAAGTTAAAGGGATAAGGTCAAACAACAATGCAGAAAGGTAAGCCCCCTTTTCCCTCTTAGCTAAACAATGAATCACCGCTTTGATTTTAAGACCAGCCAGTAATGCCTTGTAATACATGGGTGACACTGCTGGTTTCTTCCAAAGGTTGCTATTAAAATAGTTGGGTGATGGCTGGCTTCCAGGTCTTCTGGCAATGCATGATGACATCGTATTTATATTCGGTCCTTGTGGTATAGAGTGATGGAGAGATCTTCTCCTAAGAGGGAAGTAAAAGGTTTGGAGGGGAGCACCAGACTAGCGCATAATTGAGACAGAAATTGATTTGCTCGAAGACTTAATGCTATTAAAAGCCGCTGGCTTAGGGAGGCCACTTGGTGTGAATGAAAAAGCTTTTCAAAATTATTGATAAGGGAGGGTGCATCCCATCTGCAGAGAACTTGTCAACAAGCGGGAATAAAATAAATGAGCTTGCCTTGTTCTTTTAGTGTGCAGAGAGAACCAGCCTGAAGGGTGAATTTGACACACAGATGCATGCGGTTGCAACATTTATGAGCTTTGCTCATAACCAAGGTTAACATGCATTGAGGAGTTTGAAAGGCTGCACAAATGGCTGGTTCAGCCTCCAGGAGACGCCACCACTATTTGTGCTGAAGGCAGAATGGAGGCTGCAACCAGTCCCGTGGTCCTTCTTCTGCTCTCCTTTCTCCGAGAGACAATCAGTGAGTGCTCTGACATGGTTATGAGCAGGGTTTCCACTCCATTGCCTCCTGCAGTGCTGGGGCAACATGGAATTCTCCAGACATTCTGCATCCCAAGCCAGTTACCATGAGGCTGGGAGATGCGGCACTGGTTTTGATATCAGTCATGGAACTTACCGTGTCTGTGCAGATCAAGGGTAAAATGCAATAAAATATCAACTTGGCCATCTCCTGTGGTAAGTGGTTTCTTTCTAAAAGGCTGGTGGTGAGGCTTTTACTTCCCTAGAATTTGAATGCCCTCACCTAGAAACCATGCCTTTTAATGTGGAAGGGAACTGTGGTCATCCAGAGGCAGGAAAAGTATAGCTTGTGACCTTTCTGAATGATAGATAATGATTGCTGTTAAGTTGCAAGAGGGTTTTGAAAAAAATGTGCAGCATATCTCCAACCCTAAGATAAGGGTAGGAAACTAGTGCTCCTCCAGGATTTTTGGCCTATAACTTCCACTAGGGTAACTAGAGCTGATAGCAGCTGTAGACCAAATGTTTGGAGAACCTCAACATGTCCACCTGTCTTCTAAGAGCACTGAACCCAGCCAGCCTTAGATGGTGGCAAAAAAATGTTTACATGTTTAGGGAAAAAATGATGAAATGGAGCCACCACAACTCATTGCCACTATCAGAAAACTTGCCTCTCACTTCTTAAAATGCCATCTCTAACCATCCATTAATTCTATAAGTTTTGCACCTCCCAAACATCACCTTTCCTATGATTTTCCAGTAAAAAGTTTTCATTGGGTCAGTTTCAGCAGAGGCCTACTCAGCAGCCCTTCATCACAGAAGCTCACTGGTCTTTGGTCTTTGGGGAGTTGATAATGTTCTTTTTTTATTGGTATATTTTTATGTGAGCTGGTTATGTTAAAAACTGCCATTTTATTAGTGGGTGATCTGACCTTACTTCCAAAATATGATATCCTTGTGTGTGTGGATAGGTGGGATGCTGTAAGAAAATGTTGCATTTTATTCATGAGTTAATTGAGGCTGTAGATGAGGAGAAAAAGAAATTAAAATCAGCATAAAAGATAGCAGTTCCTTGTCTAACTTGGGTGTTAACTTCATATGGAAGGGATTTGGTAGGGGTGCGTTGGGACAATTAAAAGCTCAACCAGTCTACATCTAGACTGACCTTGCTACAACCTAAGCATCTGCGGGATTTTTGAATGAGAATCCAAACCAGTTGCAGACCTGCCTCTGACCTTCACTGTTAGCACAGGACTGCTTTGCTGTAAACCACTGTTCTCAGCACAGCGGTATTACAATGAAGAGCATATGTTTTCTCTGCTTAACCCCAAAAATGGCAATAACAGCAGCGGTAGTTGTAAGCTATTCTTTAAGCTTCAATCCAACCTACAAGACTTCTGAATGGCACTGCAGGACTGTTGTAAAGCACTTAAAGATTGACCTGTGGTAAGTGGTGAATGTGGGGGAATGATAAACCACTCTTTCCTAGGTGCTGTCCTTCCAGTTGCAGTATGATGACCATTAACTGCATCGCTTTAGGATTTGCATCAACATGTCTTTGTTTAAAATTGTCTGTATGAAATAATTGGGAAAGGGCAGGGACTCTTTTCTTTGTCACTATCTTGGGGAGGAGTTGGAAAGGATATCACAGATATATTAAAATCTTGCATTTCTCCATTTCTTTCTTTCAATTTGGCAACTTACAAACATTTTAAAATCCTCCTCAATATGAACCAGGTCATGACCTATCCAGGCAATGATAAAGCTTGGTTCTCTCTTCCCTTTCTATATCTATGGCTGCATTTGAATGCAATTCTAAACCATGGCTTAGTGTTACAAGGTTGAATCTGTGTGAGACTCATTCACTCCCATCTTTTTATCTTCTGTGGATTATTAGAAGCTTCATTTACCATTTTAGATGAAGTACTATTACACTTGAATACTACAGTGTGTTTCATCTTAACTATGAGGCATGAACGGATGAGTTTGGCCATCACAACAAGCTCTGGTCCTTCTTAAAGGGAGACACACATTTTCACACTCCTTTTCACACTTGGAGGAATGGGTGGAGGAAGTGTTCAAACCCAAGCCTTGCTGTGGCCCATCTTCATAATAAGACAGACATTTGTCTCTGGTAAGGAGAATAATAGAGCAAATGACTGCAGAAGACTTTTATTTCTTTATTAATGTGTACCCATATTTTTACCAAGACAATATCACACAAGGCAGTTTTCAGGCATAGATAAATAAAAACTTGGATTAAAACAATAATAAAATGAGCACATGAAGAGCACACTTAAAAACACAACAGAGTAAAAGCATCAGCTAACCCAACAAGCCCATTTACTGTATTTTTCCGTGTATAAGACGATACTTTTTCTTAAAAATATTTTCCTAAAAATGGAGGGGCATCTTATACACGGGGGGCCGAGAGGAGAACCGTGGGCGTGCTTGGGGGGGGGGGGGACTGGCACGATCGCATGCGCACGTGTGCACGGCGAGGCAGCAAGGCGGTGGGCGCGTGTGCGCGCGCAGCAGCAGCTTGCTCACTCGGAGATCGGTAAGAAAAGTGGGGGGGCGTCCTATACATGGGGACTTTCCGTCTTATAGACGGAAAAATACGGTACTTACCAAAGGCCTACCTGAGTAAGTATGTTCCTGCTGGAATAAGTACATTGGAGAAGGAGCCAGTCTAGCCTTCCTCAGGGGAGAGGTCTTCAGCCAGGTGCCCAGTCACAGCTGTAATAAAACCTGTGTTGATATTCCTGATGGAACCAGCTGCCCAGAAGGACCCCACCTAAATATTTTTAAACCTGGACAGGCTTGTATGGGAGAGGGCAGTGTTGCAGATAGCCTTATCCCAAGCTTTATAAGGCTTTGTAGGCTTATACCTGGCACTTTGGATTCTGCCTGGAAACAGACCAGTGGCCAGTGAAGCTGTTGTAACAAGGGAATCGCATGCTCCCTAAAATGTGCCACAGACAACTGCCTTCTGGATCAGCAGAAGTCTGCAAGCAGTTGTTCAAGGCAACCCCACGTACAGTGTCTTACGGCAGTCCAGACAGGATGTGATTAAGATGTGTGTGGTGGTCAGTCAGACACTTCTAGAAACAGGTAGAGTTGGTACAGGCAGAGTTGGTGGTACTTCAACCGCATGAGTGTATTTGTGGCTGCTGCCAAAACTTGGGCATCCATGTTGAGGACCAGGTCCAACCTCTGCCTTGGCAGCCTGAGTCTTCATGGAGACAGAACCTATCCAGCATAGCACTAAGTTTCTTCCTTACTCCTGCATATTATTTGTCTTCTCCCTCCCCTCCCCTCCCTCTCCCTGTGGACATTTCCTGCCTGTTTTTTGGCTGATCCAAAGCATTTTCCTTCTCATGTTCTTTTCCCTTTTCATTAAAGCAAATTCACAACTATTTGGAAAAGCAAGAAAAGGGAACATGCTGGTGTTGCTGGTCAACTTGTCATTTTTATTTATTATTTTTTAACCCCACCCATTAGCCAGAATGACTCTCTGGGTGGCTTACAAAACTCTTGCTGATGAAGAAGCAGCAAGGGCAATCCAGAAGGTATTTAATATGAGGCTCTGCTTACAGCATGTCTGGGACCACACCGACCTGTGCAGTAGCTCCTATAAGACATCACTCTTTTTTTCCCCTGGTGGGACACTTTAGAGGCTGGTGCAGGTAAGGAAGTGAGTCTCTTTTGGGGGCTGTATGAGCTACTGTTTGGAGAGAGGTCCACCTGCTTGTCCCAGAAGCCACGTCAAAAATGCCTGTGCCATCTGAAGAAGACTGCTTTTATGCTCATGTTGTAGCCAAAGCTGCTTAGCTTTAACACACCAACTGCTTCTTTGAAATTAGTTGCTAGTTACATTTATCCTACTAGGCACTATCAGTAAATGTTAAGAGTAGCAAGGTACAACCATGCATAGATAAATTCATGATCCTTATAAGGATGCACCATAATGGTATCTGTACCCACAAAAAGCATGGCTATTTTCAGTCATAACCAGCTGGCTTAGAGTTCTAACGAAATCACATTCATTAGAACTAACTATTCCTAGTTAAATGTCCCATGGAGTGCAACAGTAACTTAACCCTAAGGAGGATCATCACTCCATTCCTCCTCCTCCCCATTTTTTTCCTAGTGGACTCCCAACATCCAGCAGCTACTGAGCATGCATTGACCTCATCTAGCTGTGCTGTTTGGATTTTTTTTATTTTGCGAAGGTTTTTTAGAAAGGCCTTTTGGGGTACCTTTAGATGCTGATTTGGATGCCCGGTGGATGCCCGGTGGCCCTGTTTTGGCTGCAATGGTATCACAACTATAGCAATGCATTCAACATAGAAGTGAGTGAAGGACAAACACTTAGACAGGGCTCCAAGGCTGAGATGACATGTTCCCAGGGCTGAATTCAGTCCAGTCAGGGACCAAACTCCTGATCAGTAATGAGGAAAGACCCAATAATGAAGGCAGGTTTTCTTTCACATGCTCTGGCAGAACCTGCTGTTCTTGTGACGCACTCTAGAGGGCACCAACAGGCATTTGTTTAGCTGTTCAGAAATGTTCAGTATCTGGCATGCTTGGTTGGGATACAGCCAGCAGGAAGGACATACCACACCTTCCAGCAATGCCCGGAGGATATGAAAGATAGCAGATCACTCCAGCAAGGAAAACACATCTCGAGCTGCAAAGAAGAGAAAAAAGCATAATTCCATTTTGTATAAATGCACTCCTAAAAGGGGAATCAGCAACTTTCAGCCCCCATATCCACCATCAGAAGATGCAAATAAATAAAATGCAATCTTGTCCAAATCAATAAGTTAAATCTCAAAGTTAATTCCAACTCAAGCACATACCAGATTGCAAGCTTTTTTTTTTTTGTTATTTTCTTTTCAGATGAAAATCTGTTCATATTTGTGTGCCTGTTTTTCATATGTACAGATCAGCTATGCACATCTTTGAAAGGTACACATTCTTCACCCACTGTTTAAAGGACTCTGTGTACATCTTTCCAAAGTACTCATTTTAATGAGTATTTTTCCAATGCGCTCATGTTGCTGAACACATTCCTTCTGGTCCACAAATCATGCTGCAAGCTCAGAAAAGTATGGCCTTCAACTGTAGATTGCATCCAAGTTCCTGTTTTTCTTGTATGATCCTACCTATCCCAGGCAGATTCAGCATCATGGAGGAAACACCTCTCAAAGTGATGCCACTATTCTGCTTTTGCACTTAGGTGATTGACCCAAGGAGATGAAGAGTTAGGTGAAGGCAAGAGGAATCCTGTCATTTCCTGACCTATGCAAACAGGAGCATAAGAATAGCCGTGCTGGCTCAGACAGGTGCTCCGTCCAGCCCAGCACTCCAGTCACAGGGTGGCAAACCAGCTGCCCTCAGGATCCCTCCAGCAGGATGGCTGCAAGGATTCCACCTTCACTAGCTCCTCAGCAACCATGTCTGCTAGTGGAGGTAGCACATAGCAAACAAGGCTGGTAGCCATTGATAATTCCACTCTGCACTCTGCAAGGAAGTACCTCCTTTTACCTGTCCCGAACATCCCACCAATCACCTTCGCAGGGTGACGCCAGGTTCTGCTCTTATGAAAGATGGAGGAAAATGTCTCCTTCTTTACTTTCTCTGTGTCATGCATGAAAAAGTTCTTTTTTCTCTGTCCTGATCTCACTGCTGATAAATGTCCTCATTTGATGATACTGTGTCCTAACATTTAGCTTAGGCGTGCAGAAATGCATTCCTAGGGGCTATTCCAACTCTGTGGGGTTCCTCAGATAAGCAAGCTACCTCCGCAAGCCCTACTGCCTTTCCCGGGCCATTAGTTTTTCGGTTGGTTTGCCATTCTGAACATTTTGGTTGAAAGGTCTCAGAAATACACTGGCTTCTTTTGGCATTTTGGGTCCTGCCCTTTTTGCCTGTGGCCCACTCTGTCAGTGGGATATGACTGCTGAGAGCGCTTCTGAAATGGGATTTGGCCCTTGGCCTGAATGAGGTTCAGAACTCCAGATTTAGAAAGTGAACTTGATCAGTTGTCTTGTTGGGTGAACCCAGGGTATATGTCCCTTCCTGAGGGAGGTTTGAAATAGGCCTCAGATTTTAATCCAGGGGAAAAAACGAATCAGTTTAAAGTTTGGAAATGGTGTTGCTATGCCATTGGACTGATTGGAAAAGGCAGCTCTCTCGATTCTAACAGATCAGATCTGGCATTGTTTTTCTTCTTGCTCAGAGCACAAAAGCATCAAAAGAAGAGAAAAAGTATCACTGTTCACATAGTTACACCAATATTTGCCTTGGGGGGATGAATGATGTGTGTGTGAAACAGGAGCACTCACACACAAGTTGCTTTTGAGCAAAGGGTTAGTGCAACGGTCGGCAGGAGTGTATGGGAGTTTTTTGGGGCGATGCTATTGAACATGCACATTTATTTTAGCATCGTGCATAAGCAAGACTTGCCCATATTACCTTTGCTGCATCTCTTTGAGAGCACCCGGATAAAAATAATCCCAGTCTTATTTGACCGATTCTGCTTGCTGCAAAACAGAAAATGCCTTCGCAGAAGAGTTTTCTTACCAGGCAGCAAATAAACAAACTGTCCATCAGGCTTGTGGTGCTTGTTTGTTTTCAATAGAGACATTTTGAAGTGTAAGAAGAAGATGGTTGGTATAGCCAGCAAATGATTCCATTTGTTGCTTTTTTTAAAAATGCAGTAAAAGAAAGAAACAGCATCCGGAGTCTGTTATGATCATGCATTTTTGTGTGCCCAAGTGGTTTTGTGTCACACTCAATATACAAATGTATGTGTATGTTTTGAAAGATGGTCCATCTTAGCGTTTCTTCTCTTTCTTCTCTTTCTTCTCTTTCCTTGAACTGAGTTCCAGATGAATCTGATGTCTCCTGATTGGGCTTTTTGGGGGTTTTTTCTATCTTTCTCTCTCGCCAGCTCGTCAGGGCAGCAGTTTGTAACTGTAGGAATGGAGTACTCGGGCATCAAGTCACCACAGGGCATGAATATGCGCAGTGGGGTGGAAAGGACCAGTCTGTCAGGAAGGTGCATTGTACATTTCTACTTGGTCCCGGTTCTTCCAAACAGCAGATGTTATGGAAACCTATGTCTGGACTGTACCATTTAGAATGCAGGTAGGGATTCAGGTGGTTGAGGAATGCTTTAGGAAGTGCCCTTCTCATACACAACTGGGAGAGCTAAAGAGGACACCAGGACTTACCCCACCTGAATGTTCTCTCTTTCTGCCTCTCCACAGGCCCATCTGCCACGGTGTAATGGAGCCAAGGTGCACAGGGATGCAGCACGAGGTCTTAATGAACAGGGCTGCTGTTATGTTAGCATTCTGGCAGTCCTAAGAGCAGATGGGGGAAGAGAATTTTGCCAGCACCAATAGATTGCTCTCTGTTAGTTCTCCTGGACCTCTCAGCGGCTTTCGATACCATCGACCATGGTATCCTTCTGGATAGGCTAGCGGGATTGGGGGTCGGAGGCACTGCTTTGCAGTGGTTCCGCTCCTATCTCAACGGCCGATACCAGAAGGTGGTGCTGGGGGACTATGACTCTGCGCCATGGCAGCTATGCCATGGAGTACCACAGGGCTCCATTTTGTCCCCTTTGCTATTTAACATCTACATGAAACCACTGGGAGAGGTCATCAGGAGGTGTGGGCTGCGGAATCATCAGTACGCTGATGATACCCAGCTCTACCTCTCATTTTCCACCAATCCAGCTGAGGCAGTGGCTGTGCTGAACCGGTGCCTGGCCGAGGTAATGGGCTGGATGAGCGCCACTAAACTGAAGCTCAATCCAGACAAGATGGAGGTCCTGTTGGTGGGTGGCTCGGGCCTCAGGATGGGGGACTTGGGCCTTGTCCTAACCCTCTGAGGGACAGGGTTTGCAGCTTAGGAGTGCTCCTTGACCCTGAGCTGTCTCTAGAAGCTCAGGTGATGGCGGTGGCAAGGAGCACCTTCCTTCAGCTTCGGCTGATACATCAGCTGCGTCCCTTCCTGGAGAACGACTGCCTGGCGACAGTGACACACGCATTGGTAACTTCCTGATTAGACTTCTGTAACATGCTTTACGTGGGGCTACCCTTGAAGATGGTCCGGATACTTCAATTGGTGCAGAATAGAGCTGCCAGGTTGCTGACAGGGACTGGGTGTTGTTCTCATATAACCCCAGTTCTCTGTCAGCTCCACTGGCTCCCGATTGAAGTCCGGGCCCAATTCAAGGTGTTGGTTATGACCTATGAAGCCCTCAACGGCTTGGGACCTGGATATCTAAAGGAATGCTTGTGCCCATATATGCCCTCCCACCCCTTGAGATCAGCAACGGATGTCCTTCTCCGGGAACCCTCTGTGAATGATATTAGGAGGGTGAGTACCCGGAGGAGGGCTTTCTCTGCAGTGGCGCCCCATCTATGGACTGCGCTCCCCAGAGAGGTCCACCTGGTGCCGTCGTTATTTGTTTTTTGGCGCCAGGCTAAGACCTTTTTATTTAAAACTTATTTTAATTGTTAAATTATTGAATTAATTAGGATTTTAAAAATTTTAGCCGAGAATGCACCGGGGGTTTTTAAAAATTTTTAATTGTTATATTATCATTATTATTTATGTATGTTTTTATGTATTCTTTGTGAGTCGCCCCGAGGCTTTGTTGCGATGGGGGCGGCATAGAAATGTTTTAAATAAATAAATAAATAAATATTTTGGTCTTGAATGGGCAAATGAGAGCTGTTGTTTTTATAAAAGGCCTGCTCCTGGTGGAGGTGCAACTGCTAGAAATGGTTTGTTGACTATGAATTTTTGGATGTTCCTTGGGGGTAAGCCTAGAGGGACTGTTGTGTTGAACTCTTTCAAATGTTAACATTTGCCAGTTTACCTGGCCATCACCTGTCCTGTGGGAGGAATTCTAAGAGAGGGAAAAGATGGTAAGGAAGACCTCCGGCCTGCCACAGCTGGATTTCCCTACTTGTTCTCTTTCACTCCCCCTTCCTTCCTCACACACTCGCACATGCACACAGTCTTTAGGAGCCATTTGCAATTCACCGCAGTTTTTTCCTCAAATACTATGTGAGAGGGTGTTTCAGAGGGTGGGTGCCACTACTGAAATGGCCTGGTTGCCTGCTGTTGCCAGGTGACACTGGTACAACCAGTAAGGCTATCTTGGAAGCAGTAAGCGTCTGACTGTGTTTATACCTGGTCACCTAGTTGCTATGATTCAAGAGAGATTAAAATGTGAGCTGCACATACTCCGGGTTTTCCCTTTTTTTATTGTGTGTGTACTTTGTTGTTGTTTTTCTTCTCTAACCTATTGGAATCTAGAAGCAGTTGAAAAGCATGGAATGGTGGTGGTATAAAGAGAAACATTCCCTGTGTCTTTCACAACTCACCTGGCATCCACTTTGCTTCTGAAACACTATTCAGTCCACAGTTTGAAATTGCCTAACTGCACAACTGAAGGCACATGTTAAGGCATAGGTTGAATGAGACACATTTGCTCTGAACTGCTACTTATTAATTTCACAGGATTTAAATGTTGGTATTCCCCACCTGCAGTTCTACTACTTCAGGACTCTGCCCACTCATTTTGCTTCATGCTGTAGATCAGGCATAGAGAAATATAAAAGGGTTGTGATCCGGTCTTTTCTCTAACCTGGAAAGCTTTTTGCATTTCAGATGGATTATTATTTAATGATACAAAGATACAAGTTTTATCCCCCCTCCCCCAGACACACAAGCTTTTTGCAAGAGCTAGATTATTCAGTCTCAAACAAATAGCAAAAACTTGATAATCCTAGCATTTTAACAAGGTGCTTATATGGCACTTGTACTACGTACAAAAAACTGAAACATGTGCATGAAACATATACATGCCTATACAGCAACAGCAGAGTAAATCCAGAATCAACATACATTCCAGAAAAAGCAAATAGCTGTATACAAATGCCACTGTACTTAAAAGAGGAACTGTTAAATAAATGTAGTGTGCTATGTGTTAAAGAAAATGCTGTGAAAACAACTTGGTATTTGCGACTCTATGAGGGAGATTATAAATTGCCATTGAGTTCGATCCTTAGGTTTTGTGATAATAAGCTTCCCAGACTAGAAAATAACCCTAGCCCAATTCACAAATTTATTTTTGATGTAGTAATGTGATAAATCCATGTGATTTCCCCCTTCCACTGCATCATTTTTTCATGGTCAACTTTTTATTTCAGTTTTTCCTTGGGTGATAAGAATTGGAATTTGCTGTGTGTGCAAGAACTGGAAAGTCCATTGTGTTTCCCTTCTGTTGTAAATACTGAGCCTTACTATATCAGGGTACCCTCCAATCACTCTCATGGCACTATTCTGCAGCATAACGCCCCCCCCCCCCGCCCAAAATCACATCCTGGGTGAACAGCACATGAAGAAGATCCCAAGGTCAAGCCCTAGTGTTTCTAATTTTAAAAAGGGATTAGGTAGCAGATGCTGGGAAATATCTCATCTGGAGTTCCGGGGAATCTACTGTAGACAGGCTAGATGTCCCAACCAATGGTCTGATTCAGTCTGAGGCAACTTCCTGTGTTGATCTGATCCCACCCTTTCCTAAACATATTTGAGAATTCAGCCAAAGGCAAATAACTTGGTATCACCCATTCAGCAGAACCACTCTTGTAGAGTCCAGACTATGAGGCAAGATCTCTGATGAGTGGGAAAAGAGGCTTGCACAAAATCATTCACTAGCTCATTGATTCCTGGACAAATGACTTTTTCTCTTTTAAGGATTTGGCCAGGAAAAGATAACAGTGGTTATCTTTTCCCCCTTCTTTAATCAAACAGGAATGGCAATAGTATTGGGAATCCATTCCATATTGTTGTGTTTTCAGCTTCCCTGGTAGCTGCTGTAAGGGAATGTTGGGGAATAAGCAGATTACAGTATCCAAATGCAGACAACACAAAGGTGTGTGTGTGTGTGTGTGTGTGTGTGTGGTGATTGATTTTGGCAAGGGGCAAGCTGCAACCAGTCTTGGTTATATTCAAATGTAAACTGCAAAACAAAAGTGTCTTTTAATAACCTTTGTTGTGGATACTTTTTAATAACTGATTTCTATAACTGGAAGTATAGCTGCTGCAGTGTAATAATATGGGGTGGAAGGGCAGCTGTGTGTTTTTTCCTCCCAAAATGGGACCCCTGAACCCATGAGTCAAGAGAACTGTCTTATGTCCATATCACTCAACATTCAGGTGCAGAATACACTTTGCTCTATTTTTAAAAAAATTATCCCTACATACAGCCTGGGAGACTATCCTTCTGTATTAAATGAGTCAAAACATTATTCTTGGCAGCTTGCCCTCTGGGTTTGTATGGCAAGAATTGTGTGCAGTGTTGCCTCTCTCAAAACAAGGCTACTTCTAGTCTTGTGGCTGGACAGTGCATATGCCCTTGACTGGAATAGCTTGTCAACTAGTAAATTCTTGGGAATATTTTTGAGTTTCTTGGATTTAGCATATGATATAAGGCTTGGGGTGGGTTGCAGTATGTGAATAACAAGCACAGAATTGTATTGGTTAGATTGCCCAGTCTCCAAGATCCACTGGACAGTTTAATTCCTGAAGGTTATGGTGAAATGCTGTTTGTTCTCTTTCACTGAAGAGAGTGGACTGGGGAAGGCTGGAGAGAGCTGCAAGCAGAACTGGGGAGGTAGCCATGGTGGCATTGGTGATCATTGTCCAGGGAAATGCACTTGCCACCCAGGCTGGGTTGAGGACCTTTGTGATATGGGTAGGAACTCTGACTCTTAACCACTCATGACCCATCATAACCTCTTGCCCTAAATATTTGTGTTGTATCACTTGCAGTGAAGTAACATGTCCATAATGCTAACTTCACAGTATTTTGTGATGACGTGCTGTACCACAGTTCTGTGTCCCCTCCCACATGTTGTTTTCCAGATGCAGCAAAGCTTGCATACATCTTCTGAAGCTGCTATAATAACGTCACTTATACTGGGGGGGGGGGGGCAGGATGCTTTTCTGCCAAAATAAATGCATTCAGGGTTTCCTTCTTAACATGTTCCTTACTGAATCAACTGTTATGGCTCATCCTTTGTTCTCTGATCTTTTGCTGTTCTTTCAGGTTGGGTGACTCCTGTCTTGCTTTTTCTCCTTTCAAGGTATGACTTCCATCCCTTCCTTCATCTCTGCCACCCTAGTGGCTCCCTGTCTGCATGTGCTGTCTCATGCATAATAGATAATGGGGCACATGGCTTCCATTTCCATCTCTGTTCAAGGGCTTAAGTGCCTCAGCTGTAGATAAAGTGTTGTATAGAACCTGAAAACCTTCCTTTAAGTGTCATCGTCATCATCATATCCCATCCCTTTTCCCTCAACGAACCCATTGCAGCTTGCCTAATCCTCCTCTTCCTCTACCTCTTCCCCATTTTATTCTCACAACAAACCTGTGCGGTACGTTAGACTGAGGGTCAATGACCAGGCCAAAGTGACCTTCATGGCCATGTGAAGCCTATAACCAGGGTCTTCTGAGTCCCAGTCCTGCACTCTTAACCACTTCAGTTCTCTGGATGATTTATAAAATATAATCTTCATGACTCATCTACATGGGTCAATGTGCAGATTTGGATTTCCCATCTTTTCATCATGTCTTTGTGCTAAATTTTGCTTCATCAAGAAGTTCAGAACTGGGAGATGGAGGAGAGTAGAATGGGGCCCTATCAATCTCAAATGCCATGTGGGCCTCTGGAGGGACCCAACTGGCTGGTGTACTTGATCACTCCCTAATTCCTTATTTTATTTTCAACATCCTTCTGCCTCCTTTTCCCTTTCCTGCCTTCAAAGATCAGATTGATTGTCATGTCCTGGGGCATGGCTGAGATTTCCTCAATGAATATAGTCTGTTAGGATGTAGATGCATACAATGCTCTGCTCTGTTCTTTCACTCACATTTGCAGCACGTGCTCTGACATGTTAGATCCTGCAAAATTTTATTTATTATAATGTTTTTCAGCCCATGAAATGGGTTTATGTGTGTAATCTTACTAATGGGAGCTGCTTTTAAAGCTCTTAGCCCAATGGGGGCCAGGAGTGGTTTCTGTTCTGGTCATACCTTCCTTTCCCATGTAACCTGGTGAGGCAGCATGGCTTCAAACTGAGAGACAATGAATGAGCCAATAAAAGTGCCATGGCTAGTCAGTCATTAGTGAAGTGGGATCCTAAAATTTGAATCAGGAATAGGGAATGGGGAGCAAGGACAGTGTCAGAGCCTAAATTAGGGGAGCCAAGTGCAAACTCAAGGCTGGCACTAAGGTTTGAAACCTAGCAAAGAACCCACAAACGAGCTGATTTTCATCATTGCAGCCTGCTTTTTGACTGCCCTCTCAGTTGGACAAGGCAGCCCTGTTGGCATGGAGAAGGAGCAGTGGCTGATGCTGCCCTCGTGGTGATTGCCCCCTTGCATGGTAAGCCAGCGGGTCGTAGCACCAATGAGGGAGAGCTGCAGCAGCAGGCTGCAATGCTGGTGAGAAGGCGGACTCCTTAGGCAGAGGAACCATCTAGCCTTGCAAGCATAGGAGTGTCTTTCCTATGAACCCTCCAAAGGCTAGAACAGGCACTGCTAGGAACAAGGACAAACCTTGCTGGATCAAACCAACAGTCCATCTCACCCAATATCCTGTTTCCAATATCTGGCCAGATTCCACTAGGAAACCACAAGCAAGGCATGGCCACAAGAACCTCCCTTCTCAGTCCCCAACACTGGCATTCAGAGGTATAGTCCTTCCAAACATGGAGGTTCTCTTGAACTGTTATGGCAAATCACATTCTCCATAAATATGCTTTTCTAAAAAGCTGTCTAGCTACCGGCCATCAGCGAGGGGGAGAAAATCGAAAAAAGAAATGGCACAGTACGTTAAGTATTTTTGCCACTTCTCTTGTCTCTTCAAAGTCATCTCTCCCGACCCTTGATTCCAGTAATAGGATGGGAAATAAAATGCCTTTCTATGTACTATTTTTATAACCCTCTTTCATGTCCCAACCTGCATTCCTTAATAATTTATCCAAATTTTGAAAAGTCCTTTCCCCTTCGAGAAAGGTGTCCCAACCTTCTTGATTGATTTGCCTTTACCTTTGAAACTCCATCACACTTCAGTGCCATTGAGCGGGTCATATTACTTAAGCTTGTTTGTCCCTCTAACAAGAGAGCCTTCTGTTGTTTTTCTCCAGCTTGCTTGGCTGGCTTCTATGGCAAGGGTTGCGCCGAGCACTGCGAATGCCCTGCTGGAGTCCCGTGTAACCATGTGAGTGGAGCATGTGGCTGCCCTCCAGGTTTTGTGGGCAGCAGTTGTGAAAGGAGCAAGTCCTTTCATTGGTTTCTGTCACCAGGGAAGTGAGCCCAAAGGTTGCTGCCGGCGTGCTCTTGCAGGGCCCCAAGCCAGTCATGGCAGCCATATGCGAAGCATGCATTCTGCATTTGTTGTCCAAGGAATGCTGGAAAATCAGCCCTGAGGCACAAAGGGAATGGTTTAGATGTGGTTACCTAAACTTTCTAGCCTTGCAGTTTGCTTGTGGAAGCTGAAAATGACTGAGGCCCACCAGTCAAAAACAGTGGCCAATGAAGATGTAGTGTGGCATAATCAGCTGATGATTATTGGTGCCATTTTTATTATCCATTCCCTCTTTTAAAATGGCTGAATTGTGTTTATTTATTTACATATTTCAGTTTTATACAACCTAACAGCCAATGGTTTGCAACACTTCCTACAAATAGAATACCATAACATCAAAACAGAAACATTTTAACACAAATATTAAAACAAACTGAAGTAATGTAGAATGAAGGGCAGCTCTGTAAAAATGCATGCATATCCAAGTATATCTTGAAAAGTCTTAGCATAAAGGGTTCTCTTAACCTGTGAGGAAGATCTGAACCAGTAAGCATGCCTCTATAGAAGCAAGCAAGGTTTATCAGACAGACAATGCATGTAGGGCAGAGGCCAGACAACTCTCTGCCTGGAATATAGTTAACGGAGCTTATATACAATTTCTGTTTGCACGAGTGCAATACAGATGAGCTGATACAGAGAAAGCTACATTCTGACTAAAACAAGCTCAAAGCCATTTACAGAAAGGGGCACTCACCCAGCAATCACACTCCAAGTTCAGACAGTTTTATCTGTTTTCATTTCTCTTATCTCAGTTTTTCTCTTTCATGTCTTGCTTTGAGTTTGGTTGCTTCTGACTTATAAGCTTTTGCTGTTTGGCCTTCACATTTCCTAATAAGAAGTTGTCTGCTTCAGGAGAAAGCCATTGTTTCATCACTCAGCACCAAAAGATAAAGGTTAGCACCAGGTGGACTTCAGTGGACAGGCATTCCATAGATGGGGGACCTCCACTGAAAAAGCCTTCCTTCTTGTTGCTGCCCTCTGAGCTTTCTTGGAGTTGGCTTTCAGAGGCAGGCCCCACATGTTGAATGTAGTGTCTGAGTAGACTGCAATTAGAAGAGGCACTCCATCAAGAATTGTGGTCCTAAGCTGTGCAACACTTCATAGGTTAAAAGCAACATCTTGAGTTGAGCTCAGAAGCATACAGGCTGCCAGTGTAAGTGGGCCAGAAATGTTCTTGTATGTTCTTTGCCACAGCTATTTCCTTACGGGAGGGAGTTTCAGCTCTTCCCAAGTTAAGGACAAACATTTTGCTCTGGAGTATCATCAGTCAGAAATAATTACAGGAATAATTCCCCAATCCAGAGGCAGAGTCTACCATGGGGCCTGTGACCACCAGTGTGAACATGGACACCTCATTTATTTATTTATTTATTTAGGGAACTTCTATGCCGCCCCATTCACCGAAGCCTCGGGGCGGCTCACAATCTGCCCACAGAGCTCCTTTTAGTGCCCACAGAGCTTCTTGTCTAATGCTAAAGAAAGAATGCTAAAGACATAAGGAAAAAAAAACTATTTCTTAAGGATATTTTAAACTACTTTATTGGGAGTTTGCCCAGTTGCAAAGTAGCTGTTCTGTTCTTTATTCAGGTTAATTTTTAAAATTTGGACTTGAAAGAATGGATTTGTATTTGTGAGATCAGACCACACTTTTCCGTTAGTATCACCAGTTTGCTTCCTGGAAGATGAGTACTTGTGACAGTGGGCATGCTTTCCATGGTAGCCATCATATGGTCATAGCACAGGGAGGTCAAGCAAAGAGGCAGTGAGTAGTTATACCCAGCACCCTGAGATCCTTCCCACAAGTGCTGCTAACCCACCATTTGTCCCTTAACCTGTACTTACGACACCCATCCCTATGCCCCAAGTGCAAGACCTTGCATTTATCGTGCATTGAATGCCATACTGTTGCACTTGGCTCACTTCCATAGTCTGTCCAGATCCTTGTGTATCCAGAGTGCCTGCTCCTCAGTTGAAAATACCGTCATCGTCACCATCATTGTCATCTCTATACTGCCCCACAGCTGAAGCCCTCTGAGGAATCACACATTGTACACCCGTGTGTAGATAAGCCCTGAGTAACCTGGATGTTTTTCCATGGCCAGTAACTCTACATTACTGCAAATAGGCACGTAAAACATGTACTTGTATTTGTGGTAGGCAGCACCACCCATAACATAAACCACAAAGCTTTTGTGTGGGCCCCCAGGACAGAGAGAAACCCAAGGAAGGACCTGCATAAACATTTAAAACTCACTTGAAGCTGTAAGGCATCTGCAGAGGAGAGAGTCGCCACACATATGTGGGGAGGGGACTCTCCTGAGTTTATTATTTTAGTCGATTTTCCTTGACATCAACCTATGACTTTCTCTAAGTGACAAGAAAATTGCAACTGGCCCTTGACAGTTGGGCACAAATTGACTGAACAAAACAAAATCAAACTGCAAAGTAATCCCCAAGCAAACGTAATAAACCCAAAGTCCCAGAGGGCAACATTCTTCTGCAGGCAGTGGTCTTATTGAATAAATTCTACCCCGCTCTTTGTTTGAGTGCTATGTTTATCAAGACAAATGTAATTCATCGGTTTACATTTCCTCTTCCCTCAGCTTGTCTGCCAGGCACATACGGAGAGAACTGTAACCAAGTGTGTCAGTGCTCTGGAAAGAATGAAGAGTGCCATCACGTCACAGGCCAATGCGGCTGCCGGGCGGGTTACTACGGGATCCATTGTGACCTTCGTAAGTGACGTTCTTTCTCCATCACTGTCCCAGACAAGCGTGTGGTTGATTGGCTAGGAGTGGATTTAAGAATCCCATCCTTTTAATGAAAACTTGAGACTTTTTTAGACTTCTGAAAACTTCAGCCTTCAGAGAACATTTAAAAGAAAGTTTGTAAGCAGAAGGGTAGAAACTCTTGCATGTAATGAAGTGCATGCCACTGTAGCTGAAGAGAAAGGTTTAGGTTGATGTCAATTTTTGATATCAAAAGTTAAACAAACTGGTGGAAGGTCTGAGTACCTTTCTGGATTGATGCAAAGCATTTTTATTCATGGAATTATTTTGGTCATATTATGTTTTAGGATGTGTTCTTGTTTGTCTCCTATGCATGTGTACAGTACATTGGAAGTTAAGGACCATTTTGTTAATGCTGGCTTTTGTGGGAAGGAGAGTCAGCATATTTGCAATGTTTAACCAGCAAAGTTCAGTGGCGAGAGCCTTGGTTTCAAATACATGGTCAACAATGACCTTCCTTGTTGATATATCCCCAGTCTCAGTTCTCCCTGTGCAAAGTGGGAAGTCATAGACTCAGTTCTTGAATTCGTTTTGATGGGGTCATCATAAAATGACTTTATTCTATCAATTCCACATAGTTAATATTTCTTGCGTGTGTGTGTAAGAATACACTACTTGGTGTAGTATCAGCTGGTACTGATCAAATCTAATAACTTCATTCTTCTGGTCTTTCCCTTGACATAAGAAATAACTGTCCCCATGCAGACAATTATATATGTAAAAGTTCCATATGAACTCAGACAAATAAAAGCAAGTTATGAAAACTATACTATTTGAGAACTGAATGCAGAAATTAGACCTTGTGGATCTGCAATCAGTTTGAGAACCTTAACATTTTCATCCAGAAAGGGGGAAATGACACATGGGGGAAGTTTATTTAGCTGGACTTTTTTCTGGCTGAAGTAGGATCTGCAGGAACAGATCCTGGATGCTGTATTCATAGCATGTGGATGATGTGCATCCCATTTGATCCCAATGTACTCTAGATCGCATGCTTGAATATGTTCAAGAAGAGATGAAAATGCACAACTTCAGCCATTCTGTGCTGTTAAAATGCTAAAGAAATTATATGCGCAGCGAGAACCTGCAATAATGCACACATCAGGAATTAGTGGAAATTTACAAATTGCAGTATTATGGATTTGGCTATCAGTTTTGAAAATAAGTTTGGTATAGTATATATCTGTCTGGCTATTTATATTCCATGCATTTTATTGCTTTAAGAAGCTCTAAACCTCACTAAGCCTTTGGGACAGGGTGGGGCATACATTGAAACAAAAGAACTGATTTATAGGCAGGCGGAATTTATTGCAAAGCACATTCTGCTGGGAAAAGGAGTCCTTTCCAATTATCCATTTACAGTTTTATTAGTGCTAAAAGCATTAATTGATGGATTGGTATGATTAATCAGTGCATTCATCACAGACATTAAATGATGTAAAGTTTTGAAACAATGGACTGAAATTAATTATATCTCTGTTAAAGGATGTTTAATACACATAGGAACATAGAAAACAAGATGTGTGCATCACCTTGATTTAGTCAATGCACTTCCCATGAAATTCCTTATTGATATATATTTCAGTTAGTAAATATGAGAGTTTCTACTCTCATATCAAAACAGAGAAATGGAGCAAGTCAGGGAGGGCCTCCCAGGCCATCTAGTCTGACCCCCGAGAAACCACTGAGGGCAACCACTGAGAAAGCAATGCAAAACTTTCTCAGGGCTTACTCTTAAACTGTGGAATCACCTGCCTAGAGAGATGCATTAGATATCCCAGAGTGCTACTTTCAAGAGGGAATTAAAGATGTATCTTTTCCAACAAGCCTTCCCAGACTTGTTTTATGCTTCTTTGTAGTCTAGATTTGAAATATTGTTGGTTTTAAACTTTTGCAAACCACCCAAAGTCTATGGGAATGGGGCAGTATATAAAAACCAAAATAGATAAATAAACTGGAGAATACAGCTCCAGAGAAGTATCTGTAGAAATTTTAATGGAAGTTACAAGAGTGGCAGTTTCTTGAAAGATGGATGGATTTCACATGCCACTTGCCTCTTGACGACATAGTGCATAACCCTATTATGCAAGATTCACACTAACCCACCATTTATTTAAGGAGATAAGGCTTCCAGGGAACGGAGTTTAGTTTGTTAAAGCGGCTTTATACATTTTAAAAAATATAACCTATAAACTCTAATTAAATGATAACATATCTTTTTTTTCCCAGTCTTTTCAAGCTTATTCAGCCTCAAGTCCATAAGTTAAATCTGGTATGGTTGATGTCCCAAGTTGGCAAGCCATGCTCACTTTCCCCAGCCATTGGTCATTTAGTGCTTTCCCAGTCTTTATCCAAGGTTCTCCCATTCTTAAAGGCTGAAATGCATGTCGTTGTCGTCATCGTCATCATCATCTCCTTTCTATACCACCCAATAGTTGAAGTTCTCTGGGTGCTCACAACAATTCAAATAACTCAGCCTTGTAGGGACAACGAGAGCTATTTTGGGAAGGTTTTGTTGCCCTTTTAGCCTTAATCTAATCCCACCACTGAAATGCACACCCTTGAAAGCTTTTTCTGAAATTGAATTGGATCCTTCATCTGAAAGAGGTTCAACATTCCTGCTTCATCCGGATGACCCTCAGATTTTTGGTGAACTTGGCAACCAGACCAAATTTGTAATATCCAGGTCACAGATCAGGGAAGAGGCAAGGTCTTGGCATTGATGTCATGCCAACTTTCAGAGCCACTCAGCAGCAAGACCTCTCCTGCTTCCTGAGGGCCTTCAAAGGTCAGCATGGCTGTGGGAAAAAGCCCCGCCCCTTCTCCTGCATGGTGCTCACCATATTTGTGATTTCTCTTAACTATGACTTAAGCAGACTTAAGCATCTTTACTTAACCCTGTAAAGATGACATCCCTTCTTAAAACTGTATTCTGAGGGAAAATAAGGACAGTATGCTGGAAAGAGGAAACAGCAACTGAACAGAGAATTGATATGTTCACAGTATCTCTGATACAGGAAAATAAAACTGTTTCTTATCTTACAGTTTCTGAGGTGCTGTGAATGTCTGAGCTTCCTGTCCTTTCTCACCATAGTGACAAAAATTGCTGCTTCAGATTTATAGACCACTTTTCTGCTTTTAAGGTCCTCAAAATTGGAAGCAGAAAGAGCACATGAGGTTGCAGGGAAAAGACCTTGGGAGGAAAATATGATGTAAATGGGGTGATGGCTTATATTGACTTGCCCTAGCAAAAAGTCTCAGGAAACCTTGAAAACAAGCACACAAATTAATAGGCTAAATTTTACTCTTAGTCTTGTAACAGTTTTTTTATGAAGAATTTGCTACATCCTTCTTAATGCATGCCGACTAACCCTGAAAAAGTTTCCTGAAAGCTGGTTATAAAAAGGACATGCTGCAAGTGACAATAAATCAAAAGCAATCTGTAAAGTCAGCTTTTAGATTGCACGGCCTTCATAGGAACAATCAAATTAAAACAAATTGCTATCTTGAATTGAAGAATGGAGAATATCCTGAAGGACGTATTGTTGGTTGGCCAAGCCCTCCTTAATAATCACTTAGGAGGGAAAAATCTGCAGAGCTATATGCCTAAGAATGAGTTTTTAAGACTTCAGTTACATGGTTTGTATAGTGGAACAAATGTGGGGCCTGATTTAAAAAAAAACCTGACTGATGTGATTAAACAGAAAGATATAATTTGTATTAACAGTTAAATTTGGTATTTGCTTCTTGGTCATATCCTCTTGTAAGAATAACAGTAAAATACCTTCCTTTCCCTTCTAACTTGAATTTTGGCAGTCTCTGTTATTTGCTACATACATGCTAAGAAGAAAGCGCACTCCAAGAGTAGAGCTTTTATAGTCTGCTTCCTTCTTTAATAACTGATACCAGAGGAATATGTGGAATTTCATCCCAGGGCTAAAGGAATACTCATAATGAAGAAGATGCCTTAGTCAAACTGTTGTTCCATAAGCTTCAAGGTTGTCTGCACTGACCAGCAGCTGCTCTTCTATTCCTATTTGGAATTGCTGGGATTTGAACCTGGGACATTTGGAATACAAAGCATAGGCAGTTCATCCATAGACTTACATCTCTGGGTTGTGCAGCATGTGATGCCTTTACAGCAGCAGAATGTCTACACAGGCAACAGTGGAAAAGCACTGATGTGACCGGGGGTCCAACCTTGATATGAAATGGCCCATTCACACCTGCAAGTCAGTTCTTGATGTCCATTTATCAAATGATGGGGACACAAAACTGCATGCACCATTGAGATGGTTTCTAATCTTCTTCAGTAGAAAGAAATGCATTCATCTGATATCCATTCACTAAGAGGAAGGAGGGGTGTGCTTTCAACAGACCTTTTCAGCCACTGCTGAGGGAGTGGAGATAAATGACTTTGAACTGAAGTTGCCCAAATATTTCACGATCGAGTCCTGTAGGCACAATCAGCTAAGCACTGCTTGTGTTTCATTCTCTCTAATGAAAAGGCCTTTTATATGCCTTCCAGAAGACCACCAGTGAAATACAGCAACGATGCATGCATGGGGATTCATTCATTCATTCATTCATTCATTCATTCATTCAACCCTCCTGGCAGGGTTGTCTCTATCAAGGTGACTTAAAACAATCTATAATGATACCTTATAGCCCTTAAAAGCATGACGATGCTAAGTTCTGGGGAGTCTTAGGATGCTGCAAAGAAGAAGCAGCTGCTAGAACCAGGAAAATAGATGTTGCGAGAAAGCAAAAGTCGAATGCGTGGGAGAAATCGAGTCATGCACTTTCCCCACTGCCCATCTGATGCTGCAAAGGGTGTGATCCAGAACATAAGAGCAACTAGAGGAGCTGCTTAACCATTTCGCTTCCTTTTCCCCATCTTCGTGTTCCAACATATGCAGTCCCAGTATCTTTTTCCATGGAAAGAAAGCCATCATGTGAGAAGGTGGCATTTTTTAAATGGAAAAACCGTGGCAGAGAGAAGAGTTAACCAACATCTTATCTCCCAACCCCTGAAAACACACACACACACACACACACACACACACAGAGAGAGAGAGAGAGAGAGAGAGAGAGAGAGAGAGAGAGAGAGAGAGAAGCCACTGCTTTTCATTAAAAAGACACCAGAAAACTGTATGGCTGCCTTGTAATCTACTTCAGTCTTCAGAGTAAAGAATATTAGTCTAGATCAACCTTCCTACCCTGGGAAACCATATGCAATGGGGATGATGGGAAATTGTAGTTCCACACCTCTGGAGGGCACCGGGTTGGGGAAAGCTGGATTAAATGGACCAACAGACTGATCAGCTAAAGATAAATCAGCTTCATATATACCAGATGGCCAGTGCTTGGTTGGTGGAGAAACTTGTACATTTAACTAAGGAGACGCCGTGTTCAAACCACTAAAGAAAAACCGCCTTAGGCTGATACAGTAAAGGACAAAATTGGACTTGTGTACCATCTCCAGAGTAGCAGCCCCCATTATGCAGCTTAAAAACAGGTTCAATACAGAAAGCCTCTCCCAAAGAACTTGAGCTGGACTGTGTCCAGCCAGCATGTGGTTGGATATGGTTGGAAACCTTTCCTGGCAACAATTGCTATACTTATAGTACTATGAGAGGGGGAAAAAGCAGCAGAAGAAATTATCCATAAAAGGTGTAGCTGGCTGGTAAGCAGAGCCTTTGAGCCGCCAAGAGCAACTAGGCTTTCATGTTCTCGAATTTTGGAGTGAAGAATTGAAAAAGTGTCTTGGCAGTGACCAAAGGAAGCAGATAGCTGAGCAATAAGAATCGCTTTATTCAACCATAAATCAGGGCAAAGACAAATGCCTGATCTGCAGCAGTTTAAGAAAAAGAAAACTCAACATCTAAATTTGCTGTGGCGAACAGTAAACATCACAGTATCACTCAGCCATATCCAGAGAAAAGGCACATTGAAATTGGGTGTTTGAACTGGCGCGGAGCAGCGGTTGAGGGTGAGATGTCCTTTTTGTGAGGAACGTGGGGCTGCTGATTAACATGGCAGCCCTGTGTTATTCTCCTTCCTGCTGCCTAAGATGTGGAAGGAATGTGGACGAGACAGAATGCACTGCAAGGTATGGGGACATGGATGCATTCACTTAAGTGTAACGGACAGGGAGACAGAACTTGGCAAGGGGCTGTGGTCTTCAGTGGGCAGCCCTGGGTTCTTCCGCATATGTCATTTCGTCTTAAGCCCACAAGTGACTGTGTGAATGCATCCATGCAAAGATTGGCATTTGTTGTGAAGTGGGGATGGATCGTCCTCAGGATATTTCCCCCTGAAACAAATGCCTGTTTTGGAAGTAGGGGTTTCCTCAGGACTCCCACAAGGCAGAAAGGGGTAAAATTCCCTCTCTGCACCAGCATTTAGTACATCAGTAATCACCATCTTCCGCAAGTATCCCAAAAGCATTATCTGTGTTTCTGAAAAATTTTAATGTAAGATGCAAGGAAGCATTTAGCATCATAGGTAGTTGGTTTAGACTCGCTTAGTTCAGAAATGCACCGAGATCTTCAGATCACTGGATTCCCGAAAGAAGCATTTACGAGGACCAGGAAGCAAATATTTGCAGGGGGGAGTGAGTGAGGTGCTATATTTTAAAAAACTGGCTTTTTTCCCCCCTTCATTTTGTCTTTTCTGCCATTTTGCATAAATGCCAATATCCACCATAGCTTAATACATGTGCAGGATATGTTGGTGCCACTGCGACTATTCAAACAGCAGCAGGTGGTCACTGCGGCTTATTGTGATGGGTGAACCCAAGCAGGCTGGGTTGTTACTATGGTGAACCTGCTACAGCCTATGGGTTCTAGGTGGTTTGTTACCCATGGCTGGGTTCACATGTCATCATAATCCATGATGACCACAGTATGGCAGCTGGCACATGCTGCAACCTACCATGGTTTATTTAACCCATGGAGGGTACCGGCCATCATGCGCACTGGTAGCAATGGTGCAGAGAAGAAACTACTTTTCCAGTGCATGTCCAGGTCTCTGTGTCTCTCCTTTCCCTAATATTTGTTTCCTGATCCCAGTTGCAGCTTCTGTCTGGAATCCATCTAGCCATGGTGGGTGCCACTGATTGTGCAAAGGTGGGCAAGCACCATCCTGCTAAAAATCCACAGGCACAGAAGGGAAAATGTCCTTTCTTGAAGCAGGCATGATCTCTGTTTGCCTCTGCTTGAAATTGTAGTTAATGGTGGGTTTTGAATGTGCTTTTCTTTGGTTTGGTTTTTGCAAAATGTTTAAAAATGTTGTAGGGAAAACCCCAGCTGCATGCTACTGCTGTGAAAGGATTTAAGAACTGTTGGTCATGGCAAGACTAATCGGGGCCAGAAGGAAGAAATCAGGAAATGACTTCGAGGACTGGCTGCCATTCCTGCAGTTCCCAGAAAAAACATAAGACAGATACACAGGAAACTGTTAAATTAGAAAATGTCTTTATTAGATAACTGGCAGTTGGAAGCTGAAAACTTCTTTTTTAATGGACATTCAGCCTACAAAAGCGGCAGGTCTGTGTGAAAACTGGTCCTTACCATTTTCAGACAGCACATTTTGGAAAAGTGGTAACAGACCAGGATGCTGGGTTTAATGATAATTGAGTTCAATATTGCCACAGACGTGTATCATCCATAGACGTTGCTCCCGATTGAACTTAAATAAACAGCAAGTTAGGAGGATAAGCCTTCTAGTAAAACGAAAGATTACATGAATTACCGCAACCATTTCCAGTCATGGAACAAAACTGAGTTGGCCTGAACTGGAAAACAATTCCACAAACTTTGCCAAAATGAAAAAGCCAGGGAATTGGGGGGGGGGGGGTGAAGATCCAGATTCAGGTGGCTGATGCAGAGTAATTAGCAAGCTATTTAAACAAAAGCTAGCTAGTTGACCATAAAGGAAGTGGGGTTGGAGAAAGAGACATTCATCGAAAGACAAGCCAAATGAGGTCATTATATTGAGGGTGTGTTCTATCCGCTTGGTAGATATTTAAAAGGATGCTAGAGTGATTCACTGTTCTTTGCCAGGAAAACCAAGATTTGAAATGCATGCACACAAGAACCTCCTTGACTTTTATGCCCTTTTCAAACGGAGGGGGAAAGTGATCCAATCAGTTTGGTTGATGGGGTGCTGGCGGTGTACCCTTGCAGCAGAAGGAATTCCTAATGTGTTACCATTGCTCAGGCATACTTCTAGAAAAATATTTCCCCTAGAAAATGCACTCTGCTCAAATGAGCTTGGCCCTGAATGATCACAGCAGATGAACAGGTTTTTTGTTTTCCAAGCTACACAGATGATTTTATATTCTGAAGAGGGAGAAAGCATGCCAGCAAAGGGCATGCTTAAAGTACAAAACATCCAGGATATAGACGTGCATACTTTTGGTAATGCTTATGTTTTGAAATGCCTACCCCGAACAGTATGTATTTCAGGCAGAGAGTAAATCTGCTCTGTAGAGAACACTTATTCAAAGGGAGAGGTGTAGGAGCCATCTTGATCCTAGATGTGTCTGTGAGTACTTTCAGGATTAATGTGTCAATGGAGACCTGCTGGGCCCCTACTGGGCCCCCAGAATACCTTTTGATAGGTAAGAGTGTTATTTTTTCATCTTAGAGTTCACAAAACTTGTCTTGGCTCATTAAAAGCAAGAGGTTAGTAGTATAAAAATCCTACTGGATTGGAAAATGACAACCAAGCAAGAAAGGATGAAGGAAAACCCATTTGTCTAACTCGGGGACTGCTGCAAAAGTTTACCACCTATACATTATGTCCCAGCTGCAGATTTCCCTATATGATCTGTTCCGCAGCTGAGCTCTGGTTGAGAAGAAAGTACTGAGGGGAGTGGGCTACGGAAATTGCAAAACATTTGCCTCATCTGTGCTTCTTAGAACAGCCTTCCTCAAACTGACAGACGTGAGATGTGTTGGGCTGCAGCTCTACTGGTTCTCAGACAGCATAGCTGTGCTTAAACCTCTGTCCTACCTATGCTGTCAAAACTCTTGCTTTATATGTAACTGCAGCAGTCTCACAGTTGCAAACTTCATACTCTGGTCTATGGTTTCATTTACAACTGGTGTTTTTCTGATGTGAACAGGATGTCCAAAAGGTACATATGGCCCATTGTGCAGGAAGACATGCCATTGTCTGAATGGAGGGCACTGTGACACCATGACGGGAACCTGTGACTGTCCCCCTGGCTTCATTGGAGCAGATTGTGGTAAACGTACGTGCATACTAACATAAGAAGAAACCAGAGGCTGATCCGTTTCCTTCAGTGGTCACTTAGCGGTTCCTTACATGATCGTGGCCGTGAATGCTGGCGCTCAACCATAGACTTTCCATTGAAATGTCCAGAGTCAGTCTTACATAAAGTAGAGGAGAGTCCAATTCTGTGTGCTTCTTCTTGATGTACACCAGACTTTAGCAAGTTCTCTGCCGGGCATGCCCTGTGCAAGACTTGCTGAGCACCCCAAGCAAAGTGGCTCTCTGTCAGAAACCAAAAGTTTGGCCAACGCTCCATTTGGCTGTCTAAAGCTGTGTGGGAGCGCCAATATGATATAGAGGCCAGGGTGTTGCAGATGGGTGTGGGACGCTCTTCGGCTTACTGGGTGGCTTTGGACAAGTCACCATCAGCCTATTGCTTCAAAGTACTTCTGGATTTTCCACCCAGTGAAATGTAATAGAAAACATTGCTTAATTTTTACTTGGGATAAAAAAAGAGCTGATGAGAAATTGAGAACATGGTTCTTGTGCCTGAGGGTAGTTTCATGAATGCAGTCTGGGAGTTGGTTTCCATGTGGGGGTTTCCATCACACAGACAGGGGCGCATCGGGCAGGAATACTGCATCCCTCTGGTTTTTCTGAGCAAACAGCACACAGTAGTCTGGGCGACAGTTCAGAAAAGTGTGTGCCTCTTTTCATCCTGAGCTATGCCCTGCAGGTATGTATATGTAAGAAAATTGGGAAAGCCACCTATGCACAGACTTACACAGCAGCTTTTCCCTGTTCTCCGGGAATCTTGGGGTGGTTGAATGTCTTTCAACCTGAGGGCCAAATCCCATTTCAGAGAAGCTCTCTGGGGCTGCCTTCCAGTGCTGTGTGGGGCCAAAACACCAGGATATTTTAGCTTTTGGTGCCCTGGTCCCTGAGGTTCTGCACCCCTGTCATACTTACGGAGCAGGGAGGAAAGATTAGGATCCAGACCACATGTTCATTGGAGCAGCCATGACAACTAAAGCAGAATAAGCCAGTATAAGTTTATTTTTGGTGTGCTTCACAGCTGCCCTTTTCCTTTTAACAAATTATTCCAGTTAAATGCTTGGGTTTTTCTTTTCAGCTTCACATCCATAGTTCAGGTGAATGTCACCCAGCAAGCCCCAGTAGATTAGAAGAGGTCATCTTCCCCAACAAAGGAGCTTGGGGACATTTCTCTACAGAACTGTCTGACATTCCGTGTTGTGTTTCTTTCAGCTTGTCCAGAGCATCGCTATGGGAAGGACTGCACCTTGTTCTGTTCCTGCAGGGAAGGCCGGTGTGATCCAGTGACTGGCAAATGCCACTGCCCACCCGGCCGACTTGGACCAAATTGCCTCCAATGTATGAGAAAATTAATTATGACTTTATAACTGTATGAATAACTGTGAAATCTAAAGAGATGGATTATCCCTTGAAAGGGAATGGTCAGGGTATTTCCAATCTGGCAAGCACTGCTCGCAAAATTTCAGTATGGCCACAAACAAATACTTCTCCTTTTCCTTCCCAACTGTTTCCTCCATGCTGACCACTTATCCCTTTCTCTCATCACTATTGTCTCCATCCTATCCACCCCCAGATCTCATCTAATACCACTGAGGTGTTTCCATAAAGTCAGCATCTATTCAAAAATAGTTATGGAGGTCCCGGTTCAAGGTCTACCATCCACAGAAAGGCAGAGCATTTTAACAGCACTAGCTAAGAACTAGACATGTCTAGTTATGTGATTCAGAATACACATTGTGGTTGGTAGAGACAGTACAGTGCAGTGCTTAGTGCAGGGATGGACAACAGGCAGCCTGAATGCAGCCTCCTATGGCCAGTTTTGCAGATCCATCAGCCACTGTTAGCTCTGCTTAATGTGCTGTAATGGTGGTTAAAAAAAAAAAAAGCAACAGTGGTTTCACAAGGAAACACTGTATACAGGGAGCACATGCCTTGTTTGCAAGCAGAATTGTAACTCCTAGAAACATTTCTGTTTACAAACAAGTCATGACTACCCTATGTGCTCTGTTTTGTTGCAAAAAAAGTTGTTCTTTGTTGCAGAGAATCCAGCAGTAATTTAGCCACAGCAGCCATTTTAGCAGCAGTGGCAATTTCCTGGGTGGGGTGCAGTGCAGCTCTTGGTAGGTTCTGTGTCGGCAATGCAGGTCCACAGCCTCCCAAGAGATGCTCAGCCCTGGCTTAGTGCAATCTTCCCCAACCTGGTGTTTCAAGATATGTTGGAGTCCAATGCCTATCATTCACAGGCAGCATGTCCAATAGCCATGCTCTCTCTGAGTGATGGGGGCTGTAGTCTTATGCATCTGATAGGCTCTCCAGTTTGGATTAGGTCAGCTTGGTGTGTGAGACTGAAACTGGTGAGACAAACTTCAAGTCCTCAGTCAGCCATAAAGCCCACTGGACCAGTCACCATCTTTTAGCTTAATCTACTTCACAGGGTTGTTGTGCGTATTAGGAAGGTGCTGAATTATATACACATCCTTGAGCTGCTTGAGGACAAGTTGGAATATAATGCAATAAATTATGGACAGAATCCTATGCATTAGACAGAAAAAAGCCGCAATGTAGGGCGTTTTCTGTCTAAATGTGCACAGGATTGTTCCCTAAATAAATCAAAGCACAATTTTGAATTAAATACTTCCTCTTTCATGTGGATCATACAGAAGGGCACATTTTGTGCAGTATATGAATGAGTAAGCTTTTACAATATTCTTTTCTTTATTTCTTCTCTGAATGTCAGTTTCCCAGATGAAGAATATTCATGGGAAAAGCCCAAAAGTCAGGGGTTGAGCACCTGTTCACAAATTCACTCCCTGGCATCTTGCTATTAGCTATGATCAGTGGGAATGTTTGGTGCTGTAGCCCAATGCATCTGGATGGGAAGGGGTTGGAGATGACTAAAACAGACCATACTCAGTAAGATAAACCAATGGTTTGTCTCAGCATGACAGTTTCATATGTTCCTATATTCAGAATGCAGTGGGAAGTTTGGATATCATCCCGTTAAGTATGGACTTGCCCAAGCTTTCTGTTTCCTTGTCTCTCTAAGGCAAAATTATAGTTTCTACACTGACTGCCAACCATAATACCTAAATATTATGAAGGTATTAGTGAGGGCTCCCTCATTCTTTTATTACACCCACTTTTTCTATTAGAGCAACTTGTTTTCTTTAAAAATGCACTTTGTTAATTTACTATAGTGTGTCCCCAGGGAAGATATGGCCCCAACTGTCAACTAAAATGCTTGTGTAAGAATGGTGCTGTCTGTGATCCTGCCAATGGAACTTGTGCTTGTGGACTTGGCTGGACAGGAAGCTACTGTGAGAAAGGTAACACTGCTATTTCCTCTTTCCTCCAGTGGGTAGATCACAGACCAGCCTTTGCCCACACAGATGCATGGGATGGCGTGGTACAATGCTATCACCAATTAGCAGGATCAGTGCAGATGATCAAGTCGCTATGAGCTGAAAAATCCTATTTGGACAGGGAGGGGTCATTGGAATTGGCTCACTGAGAGAGGGGTGCATGTGACAGGACCTCCAACTTCAGTCCACAATGTCACAAGTTTGGTTCCAAAGCTCAAGACAATCCTTTTAAAAAATGCAGTTCTTCTACTGAGCCTCCACAGATAACAGAACATTTTGAGCTCTAAATAGCCCTCTGCCAACACTGAAAAGCGAATCCTCTGCTCAGAACTCGAAACTTTCTGTCAATCCTTCCCTTTCCAATGAAACTTCTGGCTCCACCCTCAGGGTAGCTCTTGCTGCTTGAGGCCAAGATGGCAAGAATGGAGAAGCCCCTCCATTGAGCTGCTCATTTCTTCCCCGCTGGGTCAAGGACTGGGTCTTGCCCCTGCTTCCCCTCCACTCCTGAAAAACCTTCCTCCTTTTCAAAACAGGCTGACCTCACGCTCAGCCTGAGAAGCTTCTCTAGGAAACCTTGAAAGAACTTCAAAGGCTTAATCCCCCATCCCTTCATGACCCGCTCCTCCTCTCCTCCCACCAAACAGTCTGCAGTGTGCAAGAAACTGCCCTGCTGTCTACACACAACACCTTCTAACATGGCTGGGAAAATCCATGCCTGAAACTCTGCAGAGGCCCTGCCTGTCAATGTAGTCATAGATGGAGTACCTGTTACTATCCAGATGTTGGTGGACCACAGCTTCCCTCCGCCTCTTCCAGCAAAGACAGGACAGGTAGACTTTGTAGTTCCAACAACATCCAGAGGATGACAAGTTGCTTGCCCTGGGTGGTAACAGTGTCATACTAGATAGAAGAATATTCTGACTCAGAGTGAGGCAGTTTCCTAAGTTTTTAGAATTGCTGAAAACATTTTGTGAGATGATACAAACATGCAGCACGTAAGACTTTATGACAGAATAGATGTGGTTCATTACTAATCAGTTTGAAAACCTCCAGACAGTCGAAACGTTTTTGTTTATGATGTTCTTAGCTTGGTAAAACCACATGTTTAATCTGGAAGAAAACAAACTTCCTAGTAAGCAGCAAGATGAGAAGTCTTTCCCCTAAGTACATTTCTTAGACCTTCCCATCACCCTGTGACTTTATGGCAAGATTATCTTGTACAGTTTTTGGTTTGGTTGAGTAAAGGATTCTTAATTTCCCCCTCCAGAATGTGCTGTTGGAAAATATGGCTTTGATTGTCAGCTACAATGTGCTTGTCAGAATAATGGAACTTGCAACAGATTTACTGGCTGCTGTCAGTGCACAGAAGGTTATTACGGGCATTCCTGCGAATATAGTAAGTAATTAGTAATTAGCCCAAGGACAGAAGAGCAGACATCAATGACCTGATGTGGCAACATCAATGTACTTCCCATGTGGGGAAGGTGACAGAGTAGTTAACACTCTCCCATCCTTCTGAGGGGATGAACTTTGGAAACAAGGAGGGGCCTCACCTGAGACCCCAAAGTGGGCTGGAGAACCACTTTGTCCACAGGTAAAAGGATCCTCATTCCTGCTGAAATGCTAAGGATCTTGTTGTACTGTTGTTGCATCGTGCAGTCCCTGGACCTCATTGCACATCGTTGGGGCACCACCACTCTCAAAAGAATGACATCAAAACCGCAGGGCGAGTGTTCCTACCCGTTATAGAGGGGAAGGAGAAATATCAGCACTGCAGTCACATTTTCTGTTGCATCCTCACCTTGACTCACTGCCTTGTTCCTCCCAATAAGGAGAAGCCACAAGTGTCCCATGTTTCTACAGTCCTCACCCCTGCTGTAACAAAGCCTGGCTTTGAGTGCCTCTTCTCAGACAGTCCCAGAGCTAGTGCACACATGCATGTTCTTTGCTCTGTCACTGCAGATCAAAAGAATAGTTTAAACATGCAGAACACTTGTCTCAGAGTGAGCTACTGCATTTCCCACTGTATTCAGCTGTCAAGCAAAGAACATGCTGGGTGATAGATGCATGTATCTGTGAATTAACCCATAGATTGGATTGCTTGAAATGTTCTAGTCTGGCTCTAATGTCTACTTTTAAGGCTTCATGAGTTCTGGAAGACTGTTTCACTTCTGGACCAGCAGTAGCGCTTGTGGCTCTTCTGTGTAAAGTCTCCGTGTCATGATTTTGGAGAGCAGCTTTGTCCCCAGAGGTGTTAGGTGTGGCTCAAGGCATGTTAGATTGTTTTTTTTTTTTTTTCAGCATTCAAAGAGTATGGTGGTTGTACAATTTTACCCTGAAAAAGTTGTGGATTCTCAGTTATAATGAAGCCATTTTGTTTCTCAGCCTGCCCTTCTGGGTTTTATGGTCTCAACTGCCAGTACTCATGCAACTGCACAAACGGAGCAGGATGTCACACAGTGACTGGGCAGTGCATTTGTCCCCCAGGTTTCCAAGGTCTACAATGTGAAAAGGGTAAGAAGAGAACACAACTTGCCTATTCAGAACAATACAAATGCTGTGTTGTTCATACTATTAAAGATTGTTCCAACATTTTGTGGCCATATCTGACATCATCATCATCATCATCATCATCATCATCATCATCATCATTATTATAACATTTCTATGCCGCCCCTTGCCGAAACCTCGGGGTGGCTTACAACACGACATCAGACCTAACAATAGATAAGATGGCGGCATTAGCTAAGGTCCCAATCCATTTGGATCACGGTCACCTTCCACACTTAGAGAATTTCAGACATCCTATTCAGAATGGGAATGGCACAAAGCTTTGGATTTTCGCTGTGCTCTTCTTGCCATGCAAAACAGCTGGGCAGACCATGTAACTGTGGTGCTTCCAACCGGGTAGGAAGAAAGCTGAGATGCCATCAGGATAGTTCATGTTGTGGCAGTGGTGGTCTCTTCACCTTCTGGAATAGCCATTCAAACCCATCTCCAAGGTCACATTAATGACCTCAGCAAAGCACTTACCCCAGTCCTTTCTGCACCAGATGCAAAAGGAGCAGGAAGAGCATGCCAGAGTCAGGGTCCCAGTTCCAATATTGAAGCAAATTTCTGGGGTTAGAGCTGAGATGCAAATAATCCATGCTTGTTGTATAGCAGCCATAGAATTGCATTGTCCATGCTATTTAAATGCAAATTCTTAAATTCAATTATATCATCTTTATTATTGCACATATCATATATACTACAAATATTAATGACCTGTTTTCCAGGTTGTCCTCCTGGGAGGTTTGGGGACAAATGTCAGCAGCATTGTGAGTGTAAAGGATCAGCTCCATGTGATGCAATTACTGGAAAATGCCTTTGCCCACCTGGCATGACTGGGGACAGGTGTGACATTGGTAAGATGCTCAAATGACATCAGTCATTTCATTCTCACATTTTTTACACATGCTGGCCTAAAAGCAAAGCAAATTGATAATACAGAAGTGGTAGAATGGATTTTTTAAGAGGCAGGTTGGAATGCCATTTTTTTTCTGTTCTGCATATTTTTTTAAAAAAAGAAACCCTTACTGTAAGTAAGAACCTTGCACAGCAGATCTAGGTACTGGTGTCCTCGCAGGGTATATTCTTCTTTGCGATGAAAGGGAATGGTCATAGCAGGCTGAAGGCCACACCAGTTAAGAAGCTAGAAAACAACTTGATTACCCATTTCTTACAAGAACAAATCAGCCTGACATTCCCTGACCAGGGATGAGAAGACCAAGCTAGAAGCCTGCTCTCTTGTGCTCACTAAACCTCTTTTCCACGCTCAGCCCTGGGCAGGAAGCAAGCCAAGCTGAGACCACAGCCCTGAACATTTGAGAACACGAGTGACTTCCTGTACAAAGTCTGCAAAATCCATAACCTTTTGTGTAAAATATGTAATTATTTGCGTGGTGAGCATGTGGGCAGTGTGAGTGCAAGCCAGCCTCACTTGGACCTGCTCCCTGCTGGATATTCATGCAAATGCCCAGCCAAAGGTAGACTTAGGGCTGAAAGAAAGTGGGCTGGAGCCTGGGGAGCCAAACTGAGGAAATCCTCTAGATTCACACCCCCAATTTGGATTCATCATGCATTGCTACTCCTGACTGCACTGAAGCACCAAACTTTGTAATATCATTATCTATACATTTACTGTGACAGCCAGCAAGTTTAAGAGGGAAACAGAGAGGAAAACATGATGTCCTGGTATATTATTATTCCAACCAGTAACATCAAGGACAGGAACATGGCAGCCATTGGGTGGCCAATAGCAAGGCAAGTGGCCAATTACCACTTGTAATTGTGACCACACTAAACGTAAAGCCAGTGAAGGGCCAGACCCATTGCTAAGCAGAGAAGGTCCTTTCACTTGGAAAACCTCAACAGCTGTCTGTCATCCCAGAAAATGTTGCTATCCCAGGCCCTTTCTCCTTGCCAGCCCATCCATTTTTAGTAGGCAATAACTGAGTTGAAATGTGTGGCTCAGTTCTAACAGAAATGCTAACACACGTGTATGCATTTTCATTCTGCTGAAAAAGCAGGTGTGGGTACTGGCTTTCTATCCAGACCAGTATACTGGAGTCAAAATAGCTATTTGCTGACCCCTTTTGTATTATCTTTCTGTAGTCCCTGGGTGGTATTCAGTAGGACACGAGGGCTAATGTAGATTATTTACAGTAGCACCATGTAATTAGCATTAGCATCAGTATCACTCTTGGTAGAATTGACCTTAAGCGACTTGGAAAGAACATTCCACTTGGTGGAATTGCTCCTCTGGAAGAAGATCCCTTCCCACCCTCATTCTGCACACAGACACCAGAAAGTAACTGCAGCCATGGAATAGATTCCTGAATGAAGCTGCAGAGCCCTCTTGCAACCCTTAAGGCTCCTTTACCATCTATACTAGGTAGAAACTCAGATGGTCCTGGCTGAAGCAGATGAAGAGGCAACAGTGAAGTGTTGAAATGTGGCCTTGAGTACAAAGGGATGGAAGCGGACTGTTGCTTACCAGTTCAGACCCACAAGCCAGAGCTGAAGGGAAGAAGGATGGAATGCTTTTAAATGCAACCAGTGTGAATGAAGTACCCCAGAATATTGGAAACGTACAAGCTGAAACAGCCCAAGAACTAGAAGAAAGGAAATGACTCTCTTCCTAGCTTGCACAGACCTGTGGTCAGGATTCCAACAAACTCAGTCTTTCAGTTCTTGTGGTTTATGCAGGAACCACACATTACAAGTCAGTAAGACTAGATGAATTCAGAGAGCTTTTCCAGCAATGTATCTTGTTGTTGAGACAACTGGAGGACACAAGGGGGAAGCTCAGCACAGAAAATAAAAGTGCAGGTTCTACTATTTGCAAAAAAAAAAAAAAAAAGGGGGGGGGAGGAGAAAATAGGAGTCACTTTTATTTTCTTCTAAACAGCCAGTGCAACCCCAAAAGCTTAAAAAGCTGTTATGGGGCTGGTTTTATTTGCATTTTTATTTTCAATTAGGCCCAGTTTATCTGTGATATAACCATGAGCAGCTGTGACTGTGCAGCAGCTATAAAGATAAAAGGCCTGATTTTAATTTGAACTCTGGTAAAGCACCCATTAAACAACCATAATGTTAATTAAAAAAAAAAGCAAGAGAATATATAGCAGGTTTTTATTGGGTTGCTTTTTTCTGCTAAATTAACATTGCAGACTTTCAAACAGATGTCTAAAATTCACATTGTTATGAACATGAAAATGTGGTTATTACTTAAATTAAAATCAGGCCCAGAGGTGTTTGTGAGAGCCTGCCTCATAACATTCCCTTAATTGAAAGAGCTGAAGTGTCTGAATCCGACTAAAAAATTCTCCTCTGGGTGGGGGTGCTGATCCTAACTAGCCAGTGAATCATTTTTCATGATATAATAGCTCAGATGGTGAAAAGAAAAGGTCTTTTGTATTTATCATCATCCAGGTGAAGGAATGCATCCAGGGTTGGCTCCAGGTTTTTGAAGGCCCTGGGGCAAGACACCCCCAGGAGCACCCCCTCGCACCTCCCCCCCCGGCGAGTCTGCCTTCCCATCGCCCTTGCCAGCAGGGCCTTGGCCCCTGCCCCTTTCTCCAGTTGCTTGCTAGACTGCAAATGGATTCTCCCAAGGTTTCCCCTGCTATTTTCCCAGACTGGATCGGGGGCCCAGCCATGCAATTCCTGCTGCAATCAACTGCTTGGCACTAGGAATGGAGGTGTGGAGGCCCTGATCCAAGTCTGTGGAGAAGGGAGGGCTGATGCACCCCCATACACACATAGCAAGTAGCTTCTGGATTAGGACCCCTTGCATATACTCAGATAAAATTGAAAAAGAAGACATAATGGCTTGGAAAGTATCCTATAGTACTGCTGTTTCCTCATCTGAGAACCCACTGCTGGTGCAACAGATTTGTGCTTCATAAAAGGGGCTCAGGAATGAGTGGAAATTCTGAAGTTGGTCAGGACAATAGAATTCTGTGAGTTCTGCTGTTCTGCCTTGTTCCTCTAGCTTTAAGAATCACTAGTTTCCTATAGAGTTAGCAGAACCTCCCACTGGTATGTGAGCATCATAGAACACCACGACATCTCTGCTTTGACCCTAACTTTATCACCTAAATGAGATGGTTATATATTGTAAAGAGCATTGGCAAACTGTTTTATACTCATAGTATATAATAGTAATCTGAGCCATTTTGTGACTTTACATGGAAGGCAACATAGTTCCCACATCTTGCACATTTTTCTCAGATCTGGCATTGATGGTGCCACCGGAACCAGAAGTTCCTTTGGTGCTAGGGCAGTGGTGACCAGACCACAGAGGGAAGGTTTTTGGGTGGCTGCCATGCTATAGCTTGCCAACACAAGCACTGGGGTTCAGAGCAGCACTTCCGGCTCGCCACTTTTTG
This sequence comes from Varanus komodoensis, assembly GCF_004798865.1. Classification (NCBI taxonomy): domain Eukaryota; kingdom Metazoa; phylum Chordata; class Lepidosauria; order Squamata; family Varanidae; genus Varanus; species Varanus komodoensis. The sequence goes on along the minus strand of NW_025335727.1, from coordinate 9,557,343 downwards.
CAGTGACAATACCAAAAACTGCAATAAGCACAGCATTTCTAGGCTCATTAACTGCCTCCTTTTTAATATAGAGAAAAACTGACATGTTGTCTGATTGGCTATGGCAAAGCAGAGCAGCACACTCTGTATGTCTCTGAGGAGTGTTTATTAAGACTTTACCTAACCCATTTGCCTTCTTAGAGATACGCTTTCCTTGCAGTTCATAGAGAGCAGTCATCTTCCAGGTAAAAGGACTGGAGGTGGGCCTGGGAGACTTTCACTCAAGTCCATGTCTGCATCAAAACACTGTCTTTTTCTCATGATTTGTCATTAGGACTGCAAGCTTTTAATCAAGCAATTGGGATGATGACCTTTCGATGGCAGTTCAGAATGTGTTCCCCTATTAATTGGTAGCCCACACGGACAGTGTGATACCCTCTTCTTCATATCATGCATATTAACCAGTAGATTTATGCAGTCTTTTATTTTTGGTTTTCCTTCCAAGCTGGCAGGCAGCTCATCCTTCAAGGGGCAACAGTTTTAGTTCATTTTCCCCCTTCCTAAATGTAAGTCCAATGATTAACTTTAAAATTGCAGCATCCAGTGTAAATCAGCACTATAATTCTTGTAAGGCCAGGTTCATGGAACCCAACCTTCCCCCACTTGGTGCTCTCCCAGTATGTTTGAAATATTCCAGTACAGCTATACTGCAGAATAGCAGAAACATATTTTTCTCAGTTCAGCCATTAACAATTGCTTTAAAAATGAAAATAATTTTACATTTAGGAATAATGCCATCCCTTAAGGATCCTCCCAGCTTCCCCCTCGAGGTAGAACTATTCTTAAATTTAATCAGCTGCTTGCTTGAAAGGCAATCAGCGTACAGGTTAAGACTTCAATCCTGTATCCGTGTACCTGAGAGTAAGCTCTGTTGTGTTCCCTAAGACTTCTTTTCCCATAGATAATTAAAGATTGCACAGCAGATGCTTGAAAATATGTTAAGAGAATAGTTATTTGTTTTCAAGCATTCCTTGTTTTCGTACACTGTGTTTTAGAACATCCCTTTGGGAAAGAAAGAACAATGAGATGCTGAAATTAAATGGTGACATAAATATTTGCTGTGTGTCTCTTCTAGAGTGTCCAGCAGACAAATATGGCCCCAACTGTTCACAGCAATGCCACTGTGCCAACAAATCCCAATGCAATGCCCGCAATGGGAGATGCACTTGTTTCTCCAAATGGACGGGACCAACTTGTGAAGAAGGTAATGCAAGAGTCTATGCTAAATAGCTCCGTGGTACAAAAATGTTTTGCTTGCTTATTTTTGGTCTACTGAAAAAAACTGAAACTGAAAGGAGCCAATGGGGACTGAGTCTCTTGGAAAAGAAATATTGGGGACAAAGGGATGGCTGTCACTGGCCAGTGAAAAGAGAGTCTGGTGGCCACAGTCTTCAAAATCTTGTTGTTCAGTTGGGAAGTGAGCAGGGAAGGTGAGCTGAGAAAGAAGGCAAGGTGTGTAGAAGGAGTAAAAAAGAGTCAAAGACTGTTAATTACATTTCTTTGTTTTTTCCTCTGCTGACCATTCCTTTTTTCTTTCATCCTCCACAAAAGATGAACAAAGGGAATAAAAGATGAGACATATAGATATAAAAAGGGCCCAGAGGACCATCTCTGATTCCTACTGAAATGTTATTTTTAGCTACCCCAGGTAGCTAAGTGAGAACTGCCCACAGAAATCGGTGGAGAAATCCACAGTTTTAATATAGCTGGGACTAGGAAACAGTTTGCCTATCCTCACTACTAAGAGTTAGCTAACAAAATATAAAACAATCAAAATAATAGAAGAAATGGTCCTGCTGCTGCAAATGAGAATAGACTGTGGTTAGGAGATGATGGTTTCTGGCAACCCTACAGTTTAGTTCATGAATGGATCAACCCCATGAAGGAAGCCACAGCCTCGAGTTACAAGAACTGCGCAAGGCTGCCCTGGAGAGGGCATTGTGGGAGGCTTTCTTTCATAGTGTCGCCATAAGTTGGAGTTGACTTGATGGCAGGGAACAACAACAGGAGCAGTTCAGTCCACACCACATAGTTCAGCATGGCTTCTGAGTAGTTTACAGCAATCTCGCAGTGTTGTCCAGAAATATCATGCCCCCTGGTCAGGTTGGACTAAAGCTGATAGAGCGGGTTATAACATGCTGCACTGATATCCAGTGCTCTTATTCTCACATGCAAGTGAATTAGTATCAGCAGATGGGATGCTGTGCCAAAATTGAGCAGCTTATGGCAGCCCTATAATGCAGGTCACTCTTAATGTTACAGGTCAGGGATGGAGCTAAGGCTAGTTTGAAATCCTTTTAAAAATTCCTCTTACTTTGCAGGCAGCAGCAGCAAAAATCGGGCTACTTCAATGGCTCCCTCAGAGCTCCTCCCAGGTCAAACTGCATCAGTTGCATCAAAGACTAGTTAGCAGCTGCACAGATTCAAAAACTTGCTAATTTTGCACATGAAGCAACACCCCCATTAGAGCAGGTCTCTGATGCTACCATTTACTTTTCAGTTCCTACACCCAAGAGTTTGGTAACACCTGAACAGTAGGGATACAATGCATGTCCCCACTTCCAAATACATTAAGAGCGTAATGAATTCACTGCCGTAAGATGTAGATAACCACCATGCTTATATGGTTTTTTAAAAATGTGGAGCATTCCTGAGGATAAGGGAAAGTGTCAGTAGCTATTAACCATGGCTGTCAAACAGAAGCTTACATATTCAGAAGCAAGATACTGCCAAATACCATGTGCTGGGCACCAATTATGAGTGAAGGCTACAGTCTTCATCTCATTTTTGTGGGTTTCTCGGTGCTATCTGCCTTTCCACTGGTACAGCAAAGATGCAGGACTTGTCCCACAGTCCAAAACTGGTGAACTCCAGATGTTATGGACTGTACCTTCCATCGTCCCCAGCCAACCAATGGTGGAAAGGTGCAATCCGCTGCATTTGGAGGGGGGCTGCTTGGTAAAATGGTGATAGGATGATACTTGATCAAGTCATTCAGAATTCTTATATTCGCTACTATTTCCACTTGGGGAATGTATGCTTCATTAGATTACTGAAGTAAAAACTGTATAATCTGTGTTAAATCTCATAGAATATGTCATCTGGACTGCGATGTGTATTTATTTATCTGTAATTCTCTAGGTGGCCCTTCAAAACTTCCTTCATATGAAGAACAAACTCAGAAGAAATGGAATGCTTTTTCAAGATTACCACAACAGGAATACTTGGGCTAATAAATGAACTGTTTTATATGCACAGACGGTATTTAACTTTGGAAATGAGAGCTGCTATTCATTTCAGCTTGAACTGTACTGAAGAATTCACACTTCTTCATGCAAGTCCACAGTGTCCATTAAGTAGCTGGATTCCTTTTAAAAGTTTGTAGCTCTGTTCTGTTTATTTATTCTTGACCTCCAGCTTCCTTCTAATTAATCCACACTTAGTATCCTTTCCAAGGGTCCATCCTGCTTTTTCGTAAGTACAAAATACAGAATTTTCTCAACTTTGTCATCAGCCATATTAGAGAGCCTTACTTGAGTGGAAGAATTGTAAGGTCTTGTTTTCAAAAGAAATTGCACAAAGAAGTATTTGTATAAAGTTTTTTTTTTAATTATGTGAACCAGCTCTGTATCTTTTTCAAGCCAAATTATTCAAGTCATCTAAGGGTTGAACAATTTTTTAAAACAAATAGCCATTTCTTCAAGAAGAGCAGATATTCGGCAGAAGTCAAATATCTAGCAAAGAAGATCTGTATGCAGAAGCAGACTTCATACACAAAACCCTAAAAATGAAAATAAGGGACCAGCCAGCTAATTGAACCAACTAACTGGGATCTTTTCATCTGAATGAAGACATATATCACATTAGCTGTGAGAGAATGATCAGATCCTTGGTAGTTAAAATGTCAACAAGTCTGAAGGAGTGTAAATCTTTTTGAGTTTTTTTTTTAAAGGGCACATACTAGCTCGTCTGGGTTAAATAAGGCTTTGCATCTGTGAATTGTGGCAATATTAAGAAATGACAATGTTCTGCTAATTAATGAAAAACTATTCTGGTGCTAACAGTTTGTTGAAACCTATGATTTAAATGTTCTGCCTTAGAACCAATAGTCAGCCTCACTTGAAAATAAACACTGCCCAACCCTGAATATTCAGCAATTCATTGATGAGGTGCAATGAGCAGTTCCTTGCTTGCTCCTTGAAATGTTTTGGGGAGTCAGGTGCTATTATTCTGCATCCTCAGAGGTGACGCTCAGAGATAAGAGAGGTGCTGGTGCTGCACTCTCAGGAATGCTACCTTTTAGCAATCAATATGCCTTGCAGCAATTGAAAGGAAAAAGATGGTGATCTGTTAGGAAAAGAAAATCGAAAGCCATGGTTTCCTGGGTGCCATAAGATGTCATAAAGTAGTAAGCTAGCCTGCAAGTTCTCCAGAACTTCTCTTCTGGCTAGACGTTACACAAAACATAGCAGGAGAGGGATATGGGAATGAAGTCTGCAGTTTATCACAATCCATACTGTATAACTATTTTAGGACAGAATGTAGGAGATATGATGCAGACTTAATTAAACAACAGTGTACTAATTGCAAAGTGATTTCAGGTTCTACCAAGAGATTCAAAGGAAAAGAATCAGCTTTTTAAAACTGAAAATATACATGCCAGCAGTTACTTGAATCTGCCTCCCACACTAAGTATAAAGCACAGGTCCTTTGCAAGGCACACTAAAGAGTGCAACTCACACATAATGAGTACAGTTAATGAATACGCCACTGAAATACCCATCTCAAAGGCCAGTTTTCACATTTCTTGTTGGGAGCTTAAATTCACTACCATGTACCTCTACTGTGTTCATTTTGACAGGGGATGGTGCTTTCTAGGGAAGTTTCCCGTGGAACAAGTTAGTACGCTCCAGCACAATAAGAGTGAACCACTAAAACCAAATCTGCATTCTGCTCTAATAAATCCCAGCTTGCACCACATGGGGGCACATTCTGACAGCATACTCACCACACGTCGTTGACATGGTAGAATTCCTTTATGGATATACCCGTAAGTAATTGGGCATACCAGGGTAAATTGGATAAAAGATTCAGTGATACTACCCAAATCCCACAACATCTCCTGTCTGGCTTCATGGATACCGAAATGACAGAGCTTCTGGGATTCAGCTACTGAGTTTGAATATGCCCAACCCATCTAAACTATTGCTCTACTGCATCCCATTGCTTCTTCCTTCAGCCATAACAAGCCATACAACTTTTTGGTTAGCTTTCTGTCAAGTCCATGACATTGCCTAGTAAGTACTGCACCCGGAATATAGTTTGTACATAGTTATTAAGAGGAGATTCTTTCCCCTCTGAGCTTCCATTCAGTGGCTCTACGAAACCAAAGATTTATTGTTTACACCCAGTGAAGTCAATGGGACAAGTGAACTTCATGCCTTAAGCAGACCTTAAACTCTGCTTGCCTTCAACTCTCTGAATTGGAGATCAATACCATTTTCTTCTGTTCCATGACAATGCAGCTATAAAAGGGAATTCAAAGGTAATTAGAGTTAATTATCTTCTATCTCACTCAGGTAATATTTAGTTTGAGTTTGTTAGTCTAAAGCTCTGGATGCATGTTTCCCATTATGTATAGGTTTTTTAGTCAGTCACTCTGTTCAGATGGGATTTAAAACTGGATTATAATTCTCACAATATAGGACTGGTTGTTACTTATCTACTGTTGCTGCATGTTTTTCCTGTGTCCCACAGACATGTAATTTGTATATACACACACATGTAATAGTCAACATGGGGCTAAGAAGAGCCTTATCCAAAAAATGTAGCTTGCACCAGAGGGATTTATTTGCAGTGTTTTCACAAATGGGGAATGGATCTAAATCAGTGAATTCCAAAGGCACAAACCTTGTTTTAGTGCATTCTGTTTTGTAGTGAATCTTATTTTAATTGGATCTCACCCCATATGTTCTCTTTGAATTTCTTTACTACTCAACACAAAAAATGAAACATTGCTAAATTATAATTTCTATTTCATTTTTCTAATTCATTTCCATTGTGGGAAAGCAACCCATCCTTTTGAATTTTTAACTGTAAATAATACTGTAAATGTGATAAAGAATTCTGTATCTAGAATTCCCTTTCTAAGCTATAAATAAGGGAACAGTATTGGGGTAAAAGAAAATACGTTGACATTACTTTTCAAATAATGGTCTGAAAATACCATTGCTGACATCAATTTCTTCAAGTTTCTCTCCATGTTTATCATAATAAAATGCCAAAAAAGGAGATTGTATGGTTTAAAATATGGCATAAAGTGTGATCTGATGCATGTTTAGACAGAAAACAGGCCTACAACTCCCATCATGCCCCAAACAGCATGCTTTTTTCTGGCTAAACACACACCGGATTGTACCCTTAATATGTTAAATGGTCATTTAGCCATGAGGAAACTGTCCAGGTAGCGATTATGCATATTTTGTTTGCATGAGGCATATATAATGTATAGCTTAGATTTCATGAATGTGCCATAAATGTTAACAGACTTGTTTATACTCTGTTTTATAAGACTTCAGTATGAATTTTGTTCTAAAATAGTCTTAGCTTAATGCCAGCAATGAAAACAGTAAAATATATTACAAACATGCCTGGATAAAATCATTTTGTGAGCTGATTAGTTTTGAAAGCCTCTTGAAATCAAAGAATGCTATAGTGTCTCTTGTAAAATATTATAGGACTAGAACTCTATATTATATTTCAGAAATGCTAAGCCAGAAGGAACAAATTCGTCATCAATACAGGGGATGGAACAAAAAATGTCACTAAGGGTTTTACATTAAAATGTGTATGCGTGTTTAAAGGAAATTCATTTTTGTCACTATGTTCGCATTATTCCTATTCCAATTCTGAACAGCTCATAAAAAATGTTTTTTTCACTTTCTTCTGGTTTCAGCAATCACTGCAAACTGTACTGTCTCTCATGTTTTTGCAGTAAAATCTTGCAAGACTAACAAGGGAAGAACTGGGAAGTATCCATTTGCTTCAGACTCAAGATAAAAATCAGTCAACACATTCCCATCATGGTCTGCCCATCCTTGCAAGATTTCATTGTGACCTACCAGAGAGTATTTGTTACAAGGCTGCTGATCATGAGAACAGCATATTCCATAATTCTCTATCCTTGTGCGACTTCACTGCCACATCTTTAATTTTGAAGCTGGAACATCTGGTTTAAAACAGTCGAATGCAATTGCAAAAGATGGAGGGACAACTGAGAAATTGAATATATAAAGTAGCAGTTTCAGTCCATCTTTCCAATATAACATCTTTGTGAGTATTTAGAGCAACAGAAACACTTAGGGAATTGCATTTCCAGGATTCTGTGTAGCCATCAATTTTAAAAAATCAAACTTTACTTACAGCAGCATTCATTGTCAATGTCTGTCACTGATCTAAGTGTCGAATTGCCTTTGGAACTCACTAGTGGGAGATCGATGCATTTTTAAATTCCTCCCTCTGTACATCACTAGGAATAGATGGATGTTGTTGTTTCCCAAGGATGTGCAACCACACAGTAACAAGTGTGCAGTGGCTGTGTGAAGGAGAAGCTACAAAGCTGCACAAGAGAGATGACCTTGTGGAATTTCAACTTTGCCATCTTTGCTCAAAAGTGTCATTCCTTGACAGGGAGCTGAGCTCAGAGCAAATCAGAGCCAAAAAGCGAATGGAGTTGCAAATATTGGGGCAAGTCTGACTGGGGGGAAATGGAGTGCAACCCACCCTGCTGCTCCAAAGGTCCCTAAGAACATCCCGAATCCTCTCTCTCAGTATGGAAAACATCTTTGGTCCAGTTACTTGGAGAGATGACAAAGACTCCTGTCTCCCGCCTGCCAGGCCCGACACCTTGCGGATTTGCCACCCATTTAAATCCCAAACATTTTTATTTGCAGTTCAGTTCATGGGGACAGCAAAGCATGTTTTAGGTTATATTTCAGTAATTATAATGTTAACCTCATAGGAACACAATCAGAATTTTAAATATTCCCTGCTCCTCCCTGCCAGAAATTATTATTCCATTTTTATCCTTTTTATGTTGAAGAACCAGAGCTATTAAATTTTGCCCAGCTTTCCTGCCAAGCATATTATTTTGATTGGCTGCAGGTTTCTGTTTGCCTAAGTAATAACCAACACAGTACTGGAAGTTGCCAGCAAGACAGACATGGAAATTATACCTTCTTATTCCTTCCCTAAGAGCCAAAGAGACATTTTAGATGCATCAGTAGTTAGAATGTTACTTGTTTATCCCACAGGAAAAAGAAAAGATCATCCTGGGCACATTCCACAAGAGTGATTTTCTGCACAAGACCCACTCAAAGGGATAGGAAAACGATCCACGGATATTGCAACATCTGGCCTCTCCCGACCTTATCTCAGCAAGGATGCCATCCAGCCTCCATGTGCCAGCCTCGTTTCCCCTTGTCATGATGTCCATATGTTATCTCAACTACGGTTGAATACACACTGAGATGACCTTCTTGGTAGCCCCACTGGGGAATTAAGTGATATGGAGAGGCATCTGGGTTTTATTGTGAGTTCTCTTAAGGTTTATTCGGGCCAGAACAGCAGCAGATAAGGTTTTGTTTTTACTCCGTTTCGTGACACAATTGCTCAAGGTGGTAACATTCCTTCCAGTGAGTCATCTGCTTCTTCCTGCAAGCTATTTCCAATATTGTGTTAGTTATTACTTAGGCAAACAGAAGCCTGCTCTGCTGTCCTATTTGCCTTTTCTCTCCTTCACTTACCAAGAGCTTTTGGGCTTTCCTCTCCCTGTAGGTACACTTCCACATCTGAGGAGTTGTGCCTCCATCTGGAGCGGGATAACTTGACCTTGGTTAATCTATGCTTTGGTAATCTCTGAGCCAGGCTGCTCCAACACACTCTGTGTTACAACTACCACTGGGGCTGCAACTTGTGTAATACGTGGCAGCCAGGTTGATAAGGGGTTCCAAACATAAAACATATCTGATCTGCTTGAACTGGCCACCTAGATGTTTCCAAGCCTGATCCAAGGTGCTGGTTTCAACCAGTAAAGCCTTGCATGGCTTGGGATCACAGTACCTGACAGAGCACCACTGCTTATGCTACACTTCTCATTTAATGCTCTCCTCCAGGTGACCGTAACAAGGGAGGTGGCAACAAGGCAGAGAGATTTCTCAGGGGAGAATCATTTCCCCAGCAAGACCTGCCTGATGCCAGCATTGTTGTATTTTTGGCACCAGGTTAAGACCGTCCTCTCCTCTCACACACTTGGCAGCACATGATGGGGTGATTATGTAAAATTGCTTAGAAGCGTGTGTATGATTTTAATGGATTTGAATCTTTGCAAACTTCAACTATTCAGTGGTATAGAAATGTACGCACTGAATACATTGAATAAAGTTTGTCAGATACCCAAATCTTTCATGATAGGCAGAAAGATCCCAAACCAAACAATACATTTAGCACATGACAACTCCTCCCAAGCATCTGTTCATTTGTTGTTGTTTTTTTAGCAACTGTGGCCATGGGATGGGGTTGGGGGAGATCAGGATCAGAAGATGGCTCTCCCTTGCTCTTTTTCTCTTCTGTCATCATCGTCAAACCTGCTCTTTGCACCTGAAGGGTGAAGGAATCGGTGTTAGTTACAGGCCCGCTACAGATTCCTCCCTGAACCCGTGGTTGCAAGTCCTAAAACTGACAGTGCTATTCCAGATTTTTGGGGGGCCTTGAACAAGCTGCTTTCACTAGCCATCCCTTACTGAGCTCCCTTCTGGAATGAGGACCTTGGCTGATGCCCAGCAATGCCTACTCCTGATGGTAGACCTGAAATAAAACCAAGTCCAGATTTATATTCACGTGGTAAAATAGGGAGGCTTTTTCATTCTGGGTAGTTGAGCATATGGGAGAGGGTAAAGGACCTGGGCCAACCCCTGTGTGTTCATCAGAGAGCTTACATAAAAGGCTCCAGCATCTGAAAGGCATTCCCTGGAAAAGTGGGATAGGGAATCACATGCCTGGGAGAGCGTACGCATTCTATGCAGAGCTCCTTTCTGGTGGTAGCTGGGCTATCCACCACACTTCTCTCGTTTAAACACCAGTTAAGACATTTTTAAAAGACATTTTTATCTGTGCAAGCTCTCTTATGTTGCTATCAAAATTTAATTGTATTTAACTGTGTATTTGTGGTTTTAGAGTTATGATTGTAATGCTGTTTAGACCGAATGCTCACCAAGGCAGAAAACCCATGTCTGTTCTGTCTCCACTTCTCATGGACACTACAGTGCCATACCTCTCTGTACTAAATCCCTTCCACACAAAATACCAGGTGTTCAGGAGTAAGGTCTGCCGGCGGTCAGACTAGATGGCCCAGGAGGCCCCTTCTGACTCACTCTGTTTCTATGCTTCTATGTCTTAGGCTAGATGTTTTCCTAACTTGCAGATTTTCTGTATGCAGGACTTTGTGACTTTTTGGTATGGAGGGAAGCCTTTATTTGCATTTATCTAGCCATAATTATGAACTCAATAAAACTAGGATTATATAACGTTGTTCAGTATGTGTAACTCATTTCTTGTGCATGCATTATGCTGAAAACAAAGCAAACAGTTAATGGGCAAGTTTGTGGATATTCTGCACATTTCTCCTTTATTTGGGACACAAGTCCATGGTCTTCTGACATTGTCTGGGGGGGCACAGGGATCGGTGGAGCTGGGACACTAAGCACTGAGCCCCTGCTCTTCTCTCAAAGCCAGTGCAAAAAGAACGGCATTGCCTGCCCCCCAGTCAGCCCTGGGGAACAGGGAGAGGGCTAGGGTGTGCACCAGAGGAGCAGAGATGGGAAGCAGCAGAGATGTGATGAGGCTGGGGCTGACAGCTTAGATCACACCCAAGCGGTGCTCAGCCTCCTTTCCTTCCCCTCTGCAGCACAAGGTGGCACAGTGGGGAAGGCCGCTGCCACCATGCCTTGCGTCACGCACTAAATACGCATACGCATAAGCTGGTTCGAGTTCACGCAGCCAAGGTGGAGGGCACCGGATTGCACTCTTCAGACTGATGCACACGTCTATTTAGAAACTTAGTTTCAGCAGGACAGATTTGGTCCCAACACAGGTTGTAGAATGTGCATGCAGACATCAGAATGAGTGCGATCCAGCCAAAGCTAAGCACTCTCAAGTTCCATTCATGGAAAGGGCAGAAATTGAAAACATGTGCTTAATTCTCAGTCATATCGATACGATTAAAAGTAATTGGTTGGAGAGTTTCACATATCTTTAATAATGCATTGAGGGTAGATAGATTTGCCTTCCAATTGTGCAGCCAATATGAGTCTGGCAACTCTCATTCTGGAGGCCTAAGAAACACACGCTGGCTTACGATCCAAATGCAAGTAGATTCCTTCTTAGTCTTTTCTCCTGGGATGATGTTTATTACTGGAGAGAGACCAGAGCTTAGTTGCGTGTAGAAGGCCTCTGACTTCGTCCACAACATATCCAGTTGAAAGGATCAGGTAGAAGAAGCTGCAAAGACTCTGGAAGGGTAAAGCACAAAAAGTACCCACCTGGATAATGTGGCTACTGAAGTAGCATTGCTTTCTACCCTAACTTACTATGGACTTGTTTAAGCTAGCTAACATATCAATTCTTATTGCTAGGATTGAGTGGACTCTGTTATGCCAACTTTTCAATGTTAGTCATGCTATGTTAAAGCTGTCTTCAGTACAGAATGAAGCTCTTGTTTGTATCCTAATTCTCAGAAAGCTCCAGCCTTTGGCAAGCTTATACAAAAAAGAAGAAAAAACACGAGTCAATGTCCAGTCCTTATGATGAGAAGACGTCTCATCATCCACCCATTACACTGTGCCAAAATCAACCACTACTGTCAAGCTTTCATTTTTCCGAACACTAAAATACTTTTACGCCCACACCCCAGAGTGAAAGATTGTCCAGGAAAATAGTGAACAATTTAGAAAGTATTATCTTCAAAGGTTTGCAAGATTTTGCCACCAGGCTACTCTTCCCTGCCTCCATTCCCACTGGTAATACAAGTGGACAAAGCAACTTGATGGCAATTTGTTTTATGTATGAGCAAAGCTTTTGCCAGCAACTAGTAATGTATGTGTCCTTGCTATTTGGCAGCAGCAGAATTTAGCTGTATTTGCAGTCCCATTGAAGATTTATCTCTTAGAAACTCAATGATGCTAATATAATCTTCATTCCCTTAAGAGACTCCAAAATGATTAATAAGATCACCCTGAGATGAGTTGTGCCTATCTATGAGCTTGCCTATCTATCACAAAAGTCCATCATCAGCAATCCATCCTGCAATTAATACAAGGAAAAGGCTAATGCCATCAATGGGCCAGGGCCAGCCAACGTGCATCTCAAAGAAAAAGGTGGACCAATCAGGCAAAAACTTAGTCGATCATGTGACTTTGGTGACCAGAAGGTGGAACAGCCAGTTCGCAAATGGGCTATAGCTACTGCCCTCACCATCTGCTTATCTTTTTTTGAGTGCTGGAATGTTAAGATCCACATTTGAGTAGCTATTTTATGACAAGAAAGTCACTTATTATACAGTGCTCAGGCAGTATTTGTCTTCAGTGAAGAATTTATGCAGCTTTTAGTCACTGCTCTGCACTTTTTGAGTTGTCAGACATTATTATGGAGAAGTATACATATCACTATTACTAAACAGGCATTTTCCATCTGAGTAGACATAGATGTGTTAATTCTCTTCCTGATCCCACTGCCAAAATTACAAGATCTGCTGCAGGTGACACGCAGAATCCTCTCTCCCTCTTCATTTGCAGGGGGAACAAATACCATTGTCATTGTAACCATGTTGAAATCAGCCTTCTGCTAGAGCCACCTGTTAACAATCAGAAACTTATAAATGATTTGTGACTATTTTCCATGTATGTTATTGCTATACAAGCCCTCTTTGCCTCTTTCCACTACAAAAGGATGGAAATTTTGATCAACCTAAAGCATAAATCAAAATGAAAATCATGAAGCACTTAAAACTCCATATTGACTCCCCCTCATTAGTTTCTCTAAAAAAGCTTGGGACCATGCTTCAAGGACCGAAGGTGACTTCCAAAGTGATTGCCAAGGGTGGACACATGGGCAAACACATAGTATGAACTGGTCATCCATATGGCATCATGCCAGACCCTCCTGTTAAAGGCAGGGCTCCCTAGTGGAGCCTTCTCCTCCTGGAAATCATCTGGGAGTAATTCATGCAAATGACCCATTTGCATGGCACATGTACATGTGTATCCAGAGGCAAAATAGAATGATTCTAAGGTTTAATTCTGAATTCATTTTATCTCGCTGCAACTGGGGTTAACTTGAATAGATATATAATAGAAAATGTAAGAGGGTTCTTTTTAATATTAGTCCTACTTAGATTAAACCCATGGAAATGAGTGGATAAAATTCAAAGCCTTTACAATTTCAGGTGTGGCTTTCCCTTTGCCTGTGTCTCTACTATCAGTGGTAGTGTGGCCAACTGTAACCCTGTATCAGTTCTGCTCCTGAATATTCCTGCTTTGCCCGATCTGGGTGAGAATTGGTTCAGTTTGGTTTTGATATGAATTTATTAAAATTCACAAAATTCTGTAGTCAAAAAAGAAATAAGATTTTTAAAAAATGAATTAGGAGAAATCAAAATGTCATAGTCATCTATCCAGGCCCAAGGCTTTGAATGCTTAGCTCTTAGGGTCCAGTTGAAATTGCTGTGAGCTGAACCATGTTAGTTCTTAAGTAGGACCAACTGTGTGTGGATGGAGATGGTTTGGGAACACGTCCTAATGGAAGTTCCAACAATTCACTGTTCATCAGCGTGAGTAATAGTTTTTGCATAATAGTTCTTGCATAATATTATTTGCAAGTGTGGAAAGTAAAGCTGAAATCAGTTGGCATAAAACTTCCCCCAAAGGTTTTTGTGGGATTTTATCCTGTACTCTTTTTAGCAGTGAGAGGGTGCCAAACTCCATCCATTTATCAATTTTGATTTTTATATACTGCCTCCTTCCCATAGGCTCTGGGCAGTTTACAATAGAGCCTTCTTTAGTGTGACTTGCATATCACAACACTAATTTCTCAGTTGCTTGACCCAGGAACTGCACTTCCTATCCATGTACCCAAGCAATCTGTGTACATAATTATACTGTATACATAGCATTAGGACTAGTAGACACTAATAGTCTTGTCCTCCATGAATTTCTTCCATCAGCCCTTAAAAGCCATCCAAACTGATAGCCCCCATTAGATCTAGTGGGAATAAACACCATAGTTTAACAAGCCTTGTGTGAAGAAGCAATTCTCCCACCAACTAGTTTCATGGGATGATCCCCACTGGCTTTTAGTATTATGAGAGACAGAAAAAAATGTCTTCATAGCTACTTTGTCCACCTCATGCAATTGTTTCTCCTTTCATTTACCTTGCCTTTCACCTAAACAATCAGATAATCTTAGCACAAGAGCTGCTCCAGCTCCTTCATCATTTTAGTTGCAGTGTTCTGCATTATTCCAACTTCATAATATCTATTTTTAAGTATGGCGACCAGAACTGCACACAGTATTCCAAGCGAGGTTGCTTCATAGATTTGACATTGCAGTTTTATATTTCATTCCTTTCCTAATTATTTTATTGCATTTTTCTTTATGGATTTTTATTGTATAAACTTTATCATATGAATTGTATTATTATATATTGTTTTGGATTGTACAATTCCCAGAAGGCCTAAGGGAGTAGTTTATAAATGTAATAAATAGATATATCTAACTCAGAGTTTGCCTTTTTCACAGCACCCATTCATGAGGTTGACATCTTCAGCCAGCTGTCCACAGATATCTTTCTTGGTTAATCACATTGAATATAAAGTTGGGAGTTTTTGTTCCAACTTGCTTCACTTTATATTTGCATACACTGAAGTTCATGTGCTGTTTGACACCCATTTGGAAAGAAATTGGAGTTCTTCATAGCTATAATTTGATATGCTCAGTAAACTTGGCCACCTCACCGCTCACTCCTGATTCAAGATCATTTATGAACAAGTGGAAAAACAATGGTCCTTATACTGATCCCTGTGGGAGCCCAGGGTTTATACCTCTCTGCAGGGAGAATTTACCCTTTATTCCTACTCTCTGCTTTGTGTTTTTTAACCAGTTACTCTTCCATAAAAGGACCTCCATTTATTCCATGAGTTTGCTGATGAACCTTTGGTGAGGAATTCTTGGAAATCTAAGTCCAATATCTATTAGATCTGCTCTGCCAACATGCTTACTGACATTATCAATGTATTCTGAGAAGTTAAGGAGACAGAAGTTAAGTTAAGGAGAAGTTAAGGAGACATCTAAGGAAGATGTGTTGATTAATTCCAGGATAGTTTGTCCTTCCATATGCTGTCAATGGCTAACCATTTATGTCAAAGGGCTCTTTTATTTATTTATTTTTATTATTTATTTATTAAAACATTTCCATGCTAAAACATTTAACAAACACCAAAATCTTAGTTTTATCATAATTCATTTGGAGAAATTCACTTCTCATCATTGAATTCTCAACTTTAAAAAAAAACCCTACATATCTCATGCTGAGTAAAACAGCAGCAGGAAACTGGTGGATCTCTTGATGCTTTAACTTAAAACTCACATATAATCTTCCCACCATAGCCAATGATAAGGAATCATTTGTTCATTCATTGAATTTCTATCCCGTCCATTAGCCAAGATGGTGCTCTCTCATGAACATTATAGGCCAAAATATCAGGAAGGCCACAATTTGCTCACCAGTTTTGCAAGTAAAATGAATATATATAATCTGTGTTTGAGAGGATAATGCTCCTATCAATATTTTTGACCAGAAATTTATTCCATTGACTGGTTCTGTTTGCCAAATTGAATAGTGATGAAAGATCAACTAAGATGGCAAACACAGATTCCAAAGATCCATGAAGTGATCGCTAAATCAGATGCTGCAAAATAAAACATTGATCAATATCAATTAGCAAGTCTCATTCCAGGCTAATAATTTATCCATTAAGAACTTGGAATAGAGTTTAGAGCCAACAACTGGCAAACAAATAGTCTATAATTACTGTGGTTTGTTTTGTCATCTAAAAAAAAAGGAGGGGGGTGGACACAATACCATTTTTCTGTCTCTGAGGAATGTAACCCAAATATTTAATACAAAAGAGCAATTTTGCAAGAATAGACACCCACCAATCTGAATTAACTTTGAATAATCCTGACAACATGTCTATTTGCCTGGCGTTTGACTGTTGGCAGCTGAGATATCAGTTCTTTTGATTTCTTCAGTTCTTATGGGAACCCATCCTGCAGTACCCTTCAAAAACTCTAATCTCTTCTCTGCACAGGGCCTCTCTTCTTAATCCCTACCCCCTACATAACTTGAAAATAATCACGCTACACAGAACATGTAATGTGAGCTTCACAGATAATTCATACTTTTCTGAGACCTGATGAACTGTTTCCCAAAACCTGTGTCATTTTTGCTGGAGACAAGCCAAGCTCTTTTTGCTGGAGACAAGTTTTGGCCATAGATACTTCAATATTCCTGCTACTTTGTGTTTTGTAGACTTTTATACAAGTGTAGCTTTTCTGCAAAGGCCAAAAGTGCCTCTTTTGCTCCATCTGATTTTTCCTTGTTTTCTGAAGTCATGATTAATCCAGGAGGCTTCAGAAATATAACCATATGTAAGTTTAAAGATTTTAACCAGATGACACTTCAATTTTTGTATACAGGCATTCTACTATCTCTATTATTACTGATTGGGGAAGCATGAGTTATTGTAATAGAGATTTTAGATCACCTTCATCTTCTCAGTCATGTCCCATTTCAGCTCTTATGTTCTTCAAAAACCCTTGAGCTTTTCTCCAAGGGCTACTCAACAACCTTCCCTTTTTGACAGCTTGCTTCGCCTCCTAGGTGCCTGATAGTAACTGAAAGGTGGCTGCTCCAGCCAAATACTCGTTCCATTCCTCAACAGCAACTAACTTGAAATCTGAAAATGATGAATTAAGAATTGAAATATCATCCACTGGGCCAACTCTCTCATTTAGAGAGTCCCAACTTTTCTTATAACGTTCTTTGAAATAATTAATAACAACAATTCTTTTTTTGGCCACCTGACATTGGGGAGATAACAGAACTATCTATCTATCTATCTATCTATCTATCTATCTATCTATCTATCTATAGCATTTATGTATTGTATCTAATATCTAGACAGATTCCCAGTTATTCATCCAATATTTAGACAGATTATGGAATGTTAAAAAGATAAAATGAATAAAACAATAAAAACAATTCATTAAGGGCATAGTAACATTAAAAACCATGGCTGGGCAGCAAGGAAGTCTTCCTAAAACAAAGACACCTTCAGTAAGTGCTGAGAACAACATAGTTTCAGAGTCTGTCTGACCTCCAGAGGCCAGGAGGCCCAGCAAAGTGGAGGAACCATACTGAGTTCTGGTGGACTCCATCCAGGCAAAAGGTCCAGCAGAATGTCGTCAGATGATCCCAATGACCAGGCAAGGAGAGGGCACTCTCTTAGCTAAGTGGTTTAGGGATTTGTACACTAGTGCCAGAATCTCAAACCTGTCTGAGGAGATTCAGAGGGGATCTGTTGGCGACATACAGGGATGTGAGGGGATGTCACAGGGAGATGGGTAGAGACCTGTTCTCCCCTGCAGAGGAAGGCAGAAGGCGCTCCAACAGAGCAAAGCTCAGGGAACCAAGGTTTCATTTGGATGCCAGGAAGCATTTCCTGACAGTTAGGACCCCAAGGGTGTGGAATGGGCTTCCACGAGAGGTCGTTGTGGCCCCATCGGTGCGGGTGTTCAAGGATAGGCTGGTCATGCACATGGTAGGCATGTCGTGAGCAGAGCCGACTGGTGCCGGAGGTCAGACTAGATGGCCCGGGAGGCCCCTTCTGACTCGCTCTGTTTCTATGTTTCTATGAGATTCATATCCAGATGTGCATCCAGTGCAGTTCCGTCAGCAAAGAAGTTGCTTGCTGAAAAGGGGTAGCTCCCCAGAATATGTGAGCAGCTGCATTCCACACTAGCTTCAGCTTCTGGAGCAGCTTTATGGGCAGCCCCACAGAGCATGTACATTGAGGTAATCCAGTCTTGGGGTTACTAGCATCTGTATCTCTATGGCCAAGCAATTCCTCTCCAGGAAATGTTGTAGCTGACGAATCAATAATGGTAAAGGTACTCCAGGAGACTGCAGTCACTCAGGACTCCAGTCACAGCAACAAATCTAGGAGCACCCCCTCCCCGACGACAAACCTGAACTTTCAGAGGGAATGCAACCCCATCTAGAATGAACTATAGCTGTACAGCATTTTGACTCATTTGGAAGTCTTGGACATGTTCTGGACTAATGGCAGAGAACACCTACATTTACAGTATATTTCACAACTGTTTTGGCTATTTTAAAAGATTGTATCTTACAGGGGGATAGACGAAAGGATATGATTCATCCCATTTCTGTCAAAATTGCCCTGTCATACAGCTTCTGTCACATCTAACTCTGGTTTACATCATATGATGCTAGGAAGGAGTTCTTAAGAATGCTTAAAAGCTGTGTATTTAAAAGACTGTGTGTTTTTCTTCTTATTTAATGTGAATATTTGCACAAGTGTAAGTCTTTCCATGGAAGTGGACAGAGTTAATGTGTCACTTATTATCAGTAACAATCTTAGGCAGATATGATCTGTCATTCCTTATGACATTAGTGGGTGAATCACTTAGACTAGAGAGGACAAGAATGTGAGGATGATGGGAAAGCCATGGGGGATGTTACGTTTCCGTTATAAAAACCTTGTTCCCACACCCAAATGTCTTTCATTGCAGTTGTAAAGAGATCTGGGTGTGCATGGAAGGATCTCTGCAGCTTTACATGTGTTCAGTTTATAAGTCCATGTGATCCTGTTTATGATCAACCTACACCTTCTTTTTCAACTACAGGCTACTTACATCTGAATTAGCTTTCTCCAAATATGCATTTTGTATTCATTTTTCTTAAAAAGCTTATTTCATGTCCCTTTTGTTATAACTTTTGAGCTGAAAGAACTGTCTCAGCAAATTTGGATTAGAACACAATCCAAAGGATGATACCAATTAATTCATGAGGCACAACTTAAATCAGTTTGCTTTAAAAGTTCAGTGAAACAAAATCCCCACATTCCTGGTTATAGGCCCAGCACCATAGAAATGGCTTGAGAGGCCCCAGAATACGCAAGTAAATTTTAAATGAGAGAATTCAACTTGTTTAAGAAACACGGCTTTCAGCTCATTCCTGCCCTTCCCAATTCCCCACTTTGACTAGCAAGTGACAGCTGGTAAGAGCTATTTTCACAAACAAGACTGAAAGGGTGCTTTTGTGTTATGTTCCCAGACCTAGTTAAAATGTCTGGCCCGTGGAATAGAGAGCTGGCAATTTCAGACTGAATGTGTTCATCTGGGAGCTAAGGATGAAAGATAACTGAGGCATCTGGTTCTTCTGCCTTTTTGTGACTGGTTTCCTTTCTGTATCCATAAACTTTACAGTTGGTAGGTTACATACCTTCCCGGTTGATAACTTCCTGTATAAGGTTGCACTTCATAAAACTCAGTTATGCATGGGAGACAGTTACCAGCTGCCCACCTCAATCCTGAGGTTTCTCCTTATGCTCTTGAAAATTACAATCGTGTTAGATACGAGGCCAAGCACAAAGCCTTAATATAGCATCAATATACTACTTCTTTTTTGTTATTTCCAGCCAAATAGGAACATAAGCAAACACTCCTTCTTCACCACAAGCGACAGCAAAAAAAGTGCTCTTTTCCAACATTTTTGTGGTCTGTTTAGACTTGCAGGCAACATTTCTCATTGTTGATTAGCAATGATGATATTGCTCTTGCTACGCACATGTTGTTTTATTAATCCTGACTGTCAGAGTTTTTTTTTTAATGAGAATTTTTTTTCCTCCAAGAGAGAGAGAGAGAGTTGCTAAGGACTGCTTGTGTTTTCCTGACAATGATGGAAACAAGTCAAGAAGGTAATCAAAGTGTGGCTTTGCCGTGACTTCAATTTACCGCTTGGCATAATGTCGGTGTACATTTACCCACATACTTACCTGTATTCCAGACAAACAGGTTTCAAATAACACTTTATCATTTTGCCATTTTTTAAAAAGGACAGAAAACAACTTCTTGTCCTTGTGTAAAGAATATTTTTTATTTTCAGAATGTTAAAACCAAAACCATAAAACAACCATGTATATTTCCATCCACAGTGATGGCTATAGATGTGAGTGGTGAATCTTGTAAACCTCCATACCACACAGTATATCATTGAAATCCTCCTTCCTTCATTTGTTTCATGATGAAACCCAAGGAAGAACCAATGCCTCTTTCCAAATGGAGTGAGTGAATGGCAGATATGCTTGAGGAATCGAGAATGAATTACACCCACATGCATTGTGAGTTGCCTTCTAGCAGATCAGTTGTTTATCTACCTAATCCTAATCCAGTATAATATATGGCTCCCCGGGCCTCAGGCAGGCTGTTCCCAACCCACTGCCATCTGACCTGGAGATACTAGGCATTGGATCATCTGTGCACAAAGACCATGTTCCACCGCTCCACAATAGTTCCTCCCCAGGAGCTGTATTGCCAGATCTGCATGTCCAACCTGGGAGGCATCCAAATATTATATCCTGACAGGAAGAACAGTCTCACATCACATGGAAATAGATCAAGTATTGCTAGTTCTGAAATACAGAACAAGCCTGCACATGTGCAGGAGATCTAAATACCCATGACTACTTGATAAACAGGTAGTATAATTTTAATAAGTAGACACCTGCGATCCCAAGTACAACATCTTACTGGCAGCAATTTCTGACTACTTAATTTGCATGGTTTGGAAACCCTGAAATGAAGAACACAATGATATGCAGATATTGAAGAGTGGTGCTCTTTGGAAATCATCCACCATATCTTACTAAAGGAGGGTCAGAGAGGCAGAGAGTGTTTGAGGTATGAACTCCTGATAGGTAATAATTTCTCACAATGCAAAAGTGACAAAAGCATACTGTTATCTAGCTCTGTTATACTTCAAGGGCAGAAAAAGCATGTGCACTTCTGAGAAATCATGACAATCAGGCCTTCTTGGAAATGACCTGTCATAGTTCATTCTGCAAGGCATAACAATGCAGGTGTGTCCTGACAATTCTGAACCTGCAAAGGAAAAGGTAGTTGCTTCTCACTGGGACAGCGAGTGAGTCTTCGAACACCTCACAAAAAGCACACACACTCAGCCAAAGAAACTAGTTGAGTCCAGATAAAGTGTGCAAAAGACCAAGGGGATAATGTAGGTTTGAGTTATTTCGGCTGCAACTGTACATCCATTGATCTATGATTACGCTCCATTGAACTCAATGGTGCATACTTCTGATTGAACTGTTAAGCATCTACTCACCCTATTTTCCCCCTGGAACAAGGAAAAATCATTTAAATTCTGTGGTGAATTTCAACAGCTTGTCCAAAAGAGGATATATGAAATTAGTGCATAAATATGTGTAAATATTAGTGATATCCCTAAAATAAGGTGATAAGGTATAAAGGGGCTGTGTTTATAGAGCTATTTGTGTCACTGTGGAAAGTTCCCTAAAATGGTCGACTTGGTGTGCCCTGAAAGGAAAAGTAGAGAGACACATTCATGATTTAAAGAATGATCTGCAATAAGACTGAAAATATAACAGCAGAGCACTACTACATCAGATAATTATGCTGCTGCCACATTAAAAATAATGCCACCGCCACTACAGACAATGATTAGTAATGTGGAGCACCTTCCCCATGTGAAAAACTAATGAGGCTTTTCTTATTTTTTTTTTAAAAATATGACTAATGGGAAAACTGGCAGAGATTTATAGAATTATGCCTGGAGCAGGGATACGAAGGGAGAGAGAAAGAAACTTTTTCATAATCCTAGAATGCAGGCCTGCTCATGAAACAGATTGGCAGCAGGTTTGCAACAAACAGGAGGAAAGAGTTCATACTATGCATAATGAACTTTGGGCACTCATTACCACAGATGGGATAAAAGCCACTAAGTTTAGCTGGCCTTAAGAGAAAGAGAAACAAACATTACGCACATGCCTGGAAGACAAGCTTGTCAACCATACTTAGCCACCCAAGCTAAAGAGTGCCTCAATGGGCAGGGGCAGTATACCTCAAAATACCCAGTGTCAGGGACAAACCACAAAAGGTTGTTGGTTTATCATTCTTTTACCTTGCTTATAATTTTCCCAGAGGCATCAGGCTGCCCAATAGTGGAAACAGAATACTAGAAGCAATCTTGGAGATACTAGATAATGGAAGTAGTTTTATATCTAGCTGAAAGTCAGGAGTTTGATTTAGCTGATCTTCATGATGCCTTAAAGTCATAACAATGGTTAGAGAGGTGGACTCAGGGGACCCGAGTCTCACCTTCATTCAGACATGAAACTCACTAGGTGACTATGGGGCAGTCACCGGCTGCATTCACACAATACGACAAGCACCCCTGTGTGGTACCATGGTCTGCGGGTTTTTTACCATGATCTACCTGTCAGACAATCAAGTGATTCCTACAGGATGTGGTTTCCACTCTCACCGTTCAATCCTCCTGCTATTGACATGTACTCCATCAGGCACTGCACCTGAAATTCAATCCCAAGGTGCATCTCTCCCTGTCTGTCTCCTGCCTCTTCCTCATTGGTCCACACAGAGTCTGGATGGCTGGACTAGGTTCTTCAGGTGCAACGTTTCCCAGAATACTCTGGGGTAGCCACATACCATGTAACCCATGGAAACCATGATCCTGAGTTTGGACAGTGTGACAAAACATGTTCGTACAGAAAAATCATAAAATAAACTGTAGCTTCTTATCAGTATTTCCAAAGACAAAACTTACATGATGAAATGCCATATCCAGGTCCAGACAGGCCAGCGATGGTAAAAAAAAGCCTACCATGGCCTGTTGCATTGTCTGAACCCAGCCACTGGCGCTCAGCCTAACCCCATTCATCTACATGGTTGCAAATGTAGAGGAGGAGGAAAGTTATATGAAATACCTGAAATTACTTGTGGCAAAAAGGTGACACATAAATGCATAACGTATACATTTATAAACATATGCAGGTGTGGGCATAAGGTAAATCTCAAATTGTTTGGGAAATCACTTCCCAGAAGAATGGCCAATGATCAGAAATGCTGATGGTCAACATCCAAAACATCTGGAGAGCTACTTTCTGCCCACCCTTGACCTATCATGCACCGTTCCTCAGCATGCCAGAACCAAACAGGCTGAACTACAAATACAGATTCTGGTTTGAAGTGGTCAAGAACAAGAGATGTTTAGCATCTTTGCAAAAGTATTGTGACATGACCTTCTGGATCACAGCTGTTTATTAATGCTCCACAATCAGTCTGGAATACTGCAAAAGTGGTTGGGAAATTTAGCAACTGGTTTAAATTCTGATTAAAGCATTTTATTTACCCCACTAGTCAGGAAGGTTTTTATCCCTTCTCTGTCACTTTGAGAAAAATGCTTCCCAGTGAAGCTGCTATTTGCAATGGGAAAAAAATCCCCATTTGTTCTGGCCATGGTGGGGTCTGGTCTAGCCAGCTTTACTGGTTTGAGGTTATTGGGAAGAATCAAAAGCACGTATGGCAAAGATTATGCATAGTTTATTGATTATAGTGATGAAATATGGATGCAGATTATTAATAAAGAAGCAAAGGAAAGCTTACACTCCCCTTCTCTGGGACCTATTACTTCTCTGAGTAAGCCAGAGGATGCTCTGTGAACCTCCAATGGTGCCTGGGAGAGTGGTGTGCCATTCTTACATTCAGGCTGAGAAGAAAGGCAATGCCTCTTGCCTGGATTTTATAAGGTTCCTTCTCTAACTATTGCACAGAACCCGCCAGGGTGCACCCCCTTTTCCTGGGAATCAAGCTACTTTGGTGAGATAAACAGTTTCCTTTTCATTGTGAATCCAGGCCGTATCTATAAGAAGATTGGATGAGGCAACTTCAAGGCCGTTATCTCTGCTGCTCTTCTTAACAAGCTGAATATCATGAGCTCTTGGTAAGCTTTCAAGAAAAATGTTGGCTTTTGGACACTGGGTAAGTTCGCTGCCCTACTTATTGAACCTCAATAACCTCTTTGCCATTCTTTGGGGAGAGCCTGAACAATACACCATCAGCCCATAATCATCAGGACTAAAACAGGGATGGAAAGGGTTATATTCCTCCTCCACATCTGTTTCGAAGGATGTTGTTGAGATGGTCTGAAGGTTCTGTAGAAGGATGCATAGATAAATAAAACTGCCTAGGCTTGGTACCAATAGTCCAGGGATTCTTGCATCATGGTAGAGCTACAATGAAGACACAAACTTATGTTTCCTAACCACATTTTTGTTTCAGAGGATTAATGCAGAAATGGATGCAAGCAAGAACTGGAATAGTAGGTGGTTGGCTCATGCTTTTTCCACCAGCTGCTTTTGCCCTATTAAATGTCCTCTGGGCCACTTTTAGCTCATTTCACAGCCATATACATAGCCATGTTTAGAAACTTGAAGTAAGCATCACTAGACAGACATGTACTAGGGGATCATTGCTGCCCTTGTGTTCTGTGTTCAGAAAGAGGCTTGGTTTCCATGCATGGGTGGTTGCCATGCTTCCCCCCCAAATGGTGGCCAGTATCTCATCAGCCCCTGCAGCCAAGAGAGCAGGCACACTTGATGCCAAGATGCAAGCATGCCAACCCACACACCCACCTCCCCCACTCTTTCCCTGGACACGTGTCCCTGCTCCCCTGTGTGCAGGACGCCCACACCGCCAGGGGCCACCTCTCCGTGGCAGGCAGGCAGGCAGGCAGGCAGGCAGGCACACTGAGGGATGGAGGGTCTACGTCCTGCCAGGAAGACTTTTCTAAAGATGCCTGTGTGGGCAGCTGCCCAGGAAAGTTTTTCTGGAGGACAGCTAGGCCAGCATTTGTCGTGAAGCAAATTACGGGACTAATTAAGGGGCTTTCCGAGAGTCCTGAGGATCTTGTTGGGAACAAAATGGGAGCAGAGGGGAGGGTGGGAGACAGAGTGTGAGAAACGGGCTCCTTGGGACATTCCCCCTATTGACAATGTCCTTGTCTGTGTGCTCCTTGCTTGCAGGGCAGCTTCCTGGGAGGAGACTGGGGCTTCTCTGTGTTGTGTACTTACAGGGCACCGCTGCAGTGCAGTTCAGTGACCAGAGCGCAGTGCCAGACATGGCTGTCCCCATGGTTTTTGTTGTTGCAGGATGACCCACTACCAGCAAGATCCTGTCCCTGTAGCTGAGCACCAGAAAAAGGGAAGAAGAGGAGCACGGGACAGCCAGTCACTGCACCGCAACTCAGCAGTTGCCAGGCAGATGTGGGCAGCTACAGGACTGGGCCACCTGTCTGCTGCAGCCATGGTAGCTCTTGCTGCCAAACTCCGTGCTGGAAATGTGGAAGCCACATGGAAACATGAAACTGGCTTCAGACTGCAAAATGGGTTGTGGTGAAGCACAGAAACCTTGCAACAAGCTGTGGTTTGTCTGTGTGGTTTCACAGAAACCAAACACACCACACTTTACCATGGATACTGGGTTCAGACGTAATAACAAGCCATGCCTGCACAGTTTCCACTGTGGTTTTTTGTTATGCTTGAGCTTGCCCGGTGTTTATTTTTAGAGACATAAACTAAGAGTTTTATCAGCATTTGCTCCTCAGTTTTGTAGATCAAATCACATGAACACCGATTTATTATGGAACTCATATCACATTTGTAGATATAACCTTATCATCTGGTTCACACATAACTTAATCTTTGGTTTATTTAATCCATAGTTAATTCATAATTTGCTGTTCTACTCAGGATTTTCCTGGCAGACCATTAAAAAACCCCATGGTTTTGTTCTCTTAGTTCCTCAATTGATCGTTTCCGTCTTTCTTTACCTGCTCCCTTCTTCTTTTCCAAGTGCCTTTGCAGTGCTATTATATTGGCACATATAGCAGCTGGTCTGCTTTTTTTACCCAGTTTTGCCTACCACATCTATAGGCAGCACGTAGGGATGCTGCAAATTTCAATCTGTCTATGTTTCATGGATTGTCAAGCACCATTTGTTCTATAATTGATGAATGTGGATTTGGTAAAAACGGATTTGTATGCATTTTAACAAAACTTGAGTTATGCAAAATTTTAATACCCCCAAAATGTGCAAGTCCTTCCAAATGCAGTTTCATGCATTACACTATGGGGAAAATGAGAATTGTTGTTGATTTCATGTATTTGTCTATAACTATATTTGCATAACATAATGTAAAATAAAAAGGTATACAAGCATGCAGAATCTGCACAACTCAAGAAAAGCGGGTCTGTGGGTCAGACTTTCAGAAATTCAAATGCATTTGAGTCTGCTGCAGATTTCTCTGACATCCCTACTGAGAAGCCTGGCACATCAACCTATGCACCCATGGTTCTGGGCTCACACATAACAATAATCTATGGTTTAAATAGCCCAGAGTTGATAAGCCAAAGCCATGGCTTCTCTTTCTGTGTTGTTTATGGTTAGCAAACCATAGTTAGCTGTCGAGACTGGGTCTGCACATCTTGGCAACCCAGAATTCAACAACTGATACTGTGGGCTGATACTGTGTGCAAAACCAACCTGTGTCAAGTCAGATATCTTG
Organism: Varanus komodoensis; assembly: GCF_004798865.1. Classification (NCBI taxonomy): domain Eukaryota; kingdom Metazoa; phylum Chordata; class Lepidosauria; order Squamata; family Varanidae; genus Varanus; species Varanus komodoensis. The sequence continues at coordinate 9,530,489 of NW_025335727.1, read as the reverse complement.
TGCATGTAGTCCAGTACTGTGTACTCTGACTGGCAGCGGCTCTCCAGGATACTAGGCAGGGTTTAGTTCCATCACCTAGTACCTAGTCCTTTCTAGGTAGACACACTGGCCAAGTGGATATGAGACTTCCTGCAAGAAAACAGATCTACAACTGAGCTAGAGCCCACAAAACATCCCTGGCCAGAACTGAACCTGAACCACAGCAGTGGAAGGATAAAATCCTAACCGCTAGACCACCAGGGATGGCTACATAAATAATTATATATTCACTCTAGTATCTGCAAATACAAGGATTTTATTCCATTTAAATATGTCTTGTAAAAATGGGCTAGGCATTCTATCTTTGTTATTGCTCATTTGTGATTATTTTTCCTGGACATTCAAGGCCCACTTTGTATGCTTCTGGCATGGGTGTGGGAGCCCCCACCAAGTGACCACTGGGCAGGGATGGGGGTTTAGTATGCAAGCAGAACCTGTGTCAGCCAAAGCAGCAAGGTTTCTTTTGAAAGTGACACAGCATGTTAATAAAGCCAGGCTGTATTTATTTACTGCAAGGGTGCTAAATTGACTTCCTCCCACACTGTACCTACTAAAAGTGGCAGCCGTTTGATCAAAGTCAAGCCCTCAGCACCAAGCTCCAGAGGGAGAACACAGCAACAGGTCAAGGCAGGGGAAGTATGAAAAATCCAAGAGAGTCATGAGAGATTCAGGAGAGCATCCGCACTGCCTTTCTTGTACTTGGCATTATAATTCTCCCTGCTGTTGTTCCTGGAACCACTCAGGCATATAATGAATGGAGTCCCAGTGACTGGAAACGTTTGTCTTAAGCTGATGTTTCCATAACCTGTTTTCCTATTTGAACTTCGTAATGGATTTTTCAAGCGCTGACAGACAGGGATACACTGCTTCTTTGCTTCTTCTAATGCACACATGTGCAAGCGTAAACACACACAATTAGGCGCAAGCTCCCATACTGTGAGTACAATATAACATTTTATGAAGATGTGATATTTCTGTGTTATGAGTGGCTCCTACAAACCTCACGAAGAGCCATCCCACCTTCTGAAGTGGTGAAGTTCAAAGGGGTTTGTCACAAGCTATTTCTGTACTTTCAGCCTGGCTTGTAAATTCCATGGCAGAGACAAATTTGAACTCAAATCCTCTAACACAGGTTAGGCTTGGCGTGTGTGGTTGTTACTAAAATTAATCTTGCCAAATTAGCCACAATTGTTAAAAGGGATAATTCAGCATACTGTTGCTACATGTACCTAGGATGTTTAATGCAAGCATAATTTAAATACTCTTTTCGTGGCATATTATGGTATTACGCAACAATAATTCATTTACCAATATGGGCTACTATCTGAAAGGAATTCCATCAGATCAAAAAATATTTTTGTGCCGAAGGAGTTCAGGTGGGGTTAGTCATTGCCTCCTTCCACTGTTGCACCCTCAATGTCAGCTGGGAAACATGCAAACCATATGTGAAATCTAGCTCATAAAATAAAGTGCCAAAATCTAACTACTAAACATTGCACCCAGAATGTAATGGCACATATGCTCATTTACTCATATATAATCAAAACTTGCTTTCTTTTGGTTTAAAACAATGCCTTGGTACTGTGACTTAGTGTAAGTACTGGGCCATGTTATTTTATTAACTTATTTTATGTGGAAAGAATGTATTTGTGCAATGTTTTTCTAGTGATAATATGAAAAGAAAACGACATGAATAAAGGGACAGGCAACACTAATTGATAGGTTTCCAGACAAGCAGCACTAATGGTCTCCAGACACATTATGTGTGTACTAAAATGTATAGAGCCACCTATCCCGCAAGTTCATAGCATTTTAATATATTAAAAAGAACTATAAATATGCAGCTAAATATAACCACACACTTATTCCTAACTGCTAACCACCTGGCCAAATATAAAGGTCTTCCAAAGACTCTCTGATTAGTACATGGCCAGATCTTTTCCCCCAAAGATTCCAGGGCCAGGGAATATACATCAAAAATGCATTGGCAGATGCTCCTGCTACTCACATCTGACTTGTGGAAGGCGCAGTCAACAGGCAGTCCTTCAGAAAATGACACAGAGGGAATGAAGCCATTAGAGCACAGGAACGTAAGAGAAGCCATGCTAGATCAGACCAAAGGTCCATCTGGCCCAGCTGCCCACAGGATCCCTCCAACAGGATAAGGGCAAGAATAACTGCCTCCTCCTCCAGCTTCTCAGCAACTGGCTTCAAAAGAGGATCGGACAGAATCATGGAGGAGGAGGCTCTCAGTGGCTACTACAAGCCTTGCTAGTTATGTGCTACCTCCTTGAGCAGAGGTGGCCTGCCTGCACACACCGGCTGCTGAGGAGCTTGGGCAGGCAGAGCGCTTGCACCCATCCTGCTTGAGGGATCCTGTGGGCAGCTGGTTTGCCTCTGAATGTTCAGAGAATTGGATTAGATATTCCTTTGGTCTGATCCAGCATAGCTTTTTTTATGTTCTTATATTCTTAAGGCCCTCCTCCAGGTACCTCCTCTGAGGGTGGCTCACAGGGTAGGAACAAGAGACAGGGTCTTCTTACTGGCAGCCCCTCCAATTTGGAATGAACTCCCCAGCAAAGCCCACTTGACACCAACATTGTTAATTTTTGGTACCAAGTTGCAATCGTTCTCTACTCTCATGCATTTGGCAGCTTATGATGTGTTTTTTCACCTGGTCATGGAATATTGCTTGGCTATGTGTGTCTGTTGCCTGTTAATATGTTTGTGGCCAACTTGTTTTTATATTAAGCACAATATTATATTTTAAGGTTTTACGCCTTTCCAAACTATCCAGGGATCTTTGCCTACTGGGCAGAATAGATCTGTAATAAATGACATGAAATGAAATGAAAATGAAATTGTTGTGAAAGAAGTGGGAGTGATTAAGCAGGTGTGCTGGTTCCTACCATCCATTTTCTTTCTATTGGGGCTAAACAATTTAGAAGTACTGTGTCCCTGGGGATTGTTAAGAGTGAAATGTGAACTGGAAGTTCTGGGTCATTGAATGGGGGGTACTCTAGAACTGGAAACTTTAGTTCACACATGGGTTCCAAACTCTGATCTGTTTCTCCTCCAACCATCCAGAATGTCCAGTTTGCATGACTCACTTAATGACATTAAGCTCATTCCCTGGGTTGTTTAATCCTTCCATTCATGGTGGGTAGCAAGAGTCAATGTGTTCACTTCCACTTCATTCACAACAGCCCAGCCTTTCTAATGGAAATAAAAAGATAAGGAAGGAAGGAAGGAAGGGTTGCAGAGTAGTTCAATGTCATAATGATGATGCCAGGATCTGAGACTAACAGTATCCACACAATGGCTTAGTTCATCATGTACCACATTTGTTAAAGTGTGTGTGGATACATGGATGAAAGTAACACCTGATACAATACATCCCACTTCTCACCATAAGTGTACTTCAAATTTTTTGGCTCTCATGCTCACACAAATCACTACCAGGAAGCTGTTTACGTCAGACGTTCTTTCTTCACTGGCCATATGTCACTGGCTGCTACGGACATGCTATGCAAAGAAAGTGACAGCAAATTCTGAGCGGACTGCATGTTACTCTTCCTATTTCACCACCAACTTCTCAAGACCTCTCCACATGAGAAAAAGTCCTAGCAAAACTTTATTTTGTAATGGCATGGAGCCAGTTTTGACTATGTTGACAGCATCCTCCGCATCAGAGCATCACAATATTCAATGATCAAGACAGTGAAGTCAGATCAAAAACTGCAAGTTGAGAGTCATGAAATGAATGAACCTACTTCTCAAGCAAATGAGAACATGTTTTAAAGAACAAACTTTCCTTAAAAACAAGAAAGAAAGGGGGGGGGGCAGGGTGAGCATGCCATAGCTAATATCTTTTGAAAAACTGTGGGGACTGGCACTTCCATGCACTTGGCAAGTTTAAAAGCCAGTTTTTATTTAGTCCACTTTATGTGTTGGAGGGTCTGTGAGTCCCAACTGTTTCACATCAGAGAAGGAAAACAACTTGAACCCAGCCAAGACCACATTGGGGACTGCCAGCCTCTTTATGTGCCAAACATAAAAGCAACAAGTCCAGATGCTTTGATCCTCACATTTTTGGAATTCATCCAGATTTAGGAAAAGAAGGAGAAAAACAACTATGCAAACCCTCACCCGCTCCTCATGTTAGGATAACATGCATTATAACTGGAAATCAATCAATAACACCGTGACCTTCAAACACAGCAAACGTTTGGAGTTACTTTCTGAGCATGTAATCTAAATTGGGAATTGGAAGTTGGACAAAATCCTAATGCAAAAGAAAAATAGTGTGTAGAGCTTCCATTTTTACATCAAGCTGAAATCTCAGTGAAGCAACAGATAATAGTTTAAATATTTGCTAAGACCTGACAAAATCTTATGGAAGATATTCCAGTTAGGCAGCATGAGAAATCAACGGAGCAAGATACAGCATGGGGTCATCCCATTTACACTAAGCTACCATCTTAATTTGTATTTTATTGCTTTGCATGCATTTACAGCAGTGAAGTTGCAGATGCAATGCAAGAGTGCATGCATCCAGTAGGCGAGAGAGCAGAGAGAAAAAGGGGAGGAGCCAGAGAAGATGCAAAGTGACACCTACATAAAAACAGAGGGGCAAGAGAAACAGGAAATCATAGAAGGAACAGGGAAATTATGATTTGGAGGCAAAATAAGAGGCAAATGTGTTATGAGGTAGGAGAGAAGAGCAAACTCTTTTGCTTCAGATCTTTGGATGGTAACTACAATCTAGAGAAAGAAGGGGTTAAAATTGGGTCTGGGATTATATGGGACATCATACACAAAGCCTGGCTGTGTCCAGTGTTGCTCTAACTTGAGTCCCATTCATTTCAATGGGTCTACTTAGGTCTAACGGAAGGCAATCTTCCATGCTCTGTGAAAAGGCAGAGTTATGTCATGCATCCTGATATGTTTGTACAGAAAACCGAGGCTGTGCACACTTAGTAAAAGCAGATTAGAGATTAAACAGGTAGACAGATCAATTTTTGAGTTTCATTTCCTGCTGTGGACTGGAAAATTACCTGGTTTCACCCAATAAACTTTTAGTGTTTGGGTTAGGGCTAAGGCTGTGTGCCACAATACACCAAAGCTAGTAACTCTAACGGAAGCAGTCATGAGCAAAGAAGTTACTTTTTATTTTCTTTTGTTTTACCAACCCATGTTTTAGAGGATTAGCAATACAGTTCATTACTTTCTGCAAGTACATCGGTAACCCATTCCAGCGTGATTTTTCTTCCTTTGTATCCCTCTGATAGAAAGCTTCCTTTTGAAGGAAGCATGTGTAAAAGAGAACCAGGATGCCAGCAATGGCTTCTCCATCCAATGCATTCAGACATACAAATATACAATCAACCCCAGCTGATCTGGCTGCTCAAGTTATCTCCCCCTGCTGCCTGGCTGTCTGCCTTCTGTCCCCCTTGTTGCTTTCAGCTGACTCCTTTGACCATGCCGCATGTTCCCACAACCCACCACACTCCTTCTTAGCTCCCCTGAGGTCTCTTTAGTCCCCCGCATCTAGATCGCATCAACGGCAGTTCCTTTTCCCCTCCCCACCCCTTCCCTTTCTCGGTGGCTGGTGCGGCAAAGGAAAGTGTTAGCTTGCGGTTGTTCACAACCCGATTTCCCAGGAATGTCACTGAGTCCAGAGGCACTCGTGCTAAATCACGATGACTGCGGCTGAAGGCCCTCACTTGGTTTTGAATGCTCTTCGCTGCTGGGAAGACATTTTGAAACAATATTTTGAAATTAAGTTTGTTGCGCACTAAGGAAGAAGCCTGTGGGCACTGCATTGCCTATACTGCTCTAAGTAGTATGGTTTTAATTGTGTTTTCTTTTAATTCCTTAAAATAACAAAACAAAACACCACACTTAAATTTAACATAGTTTCCTTAAATAGGCATGCCTGGGTCAGCACTCGAGCATTTCAACATTAGTACACCAGAAATGCAAAATACCTATGTGGATTAAACGATGCAAGAGACACAGAGAGCGGTGCAGCATCTTTGTGTAGGACATCTCATGGCCCCTGCGTATTGCCAGGCAAGACTTTTCCTTCCTTTTTAAATTACTGTGAGTTTCAAAAATAAAAAACAAAAAACACAGGAATAAAACAAAGTGTTACAGTTTCCGTACACAAAATGCATGTGAATCTATTACAATGAATACATATATACCATGTAACTCTCATATATATGTTCATATATATATATATATATATATATATATATATATATATATATATGAACAAAGCATATTACTATTCTTACAGATGCAACACAGATATCCTTGTATTGTCCATTCATAAATTACGTCCCAAAACCTTGAAAGCTTCATCAAGTCTTTAACCATAAGGCTTTATGTTATCACAGGTGAACATTTGTCCTACCTATGATGTATGATTAATGTTTTAGCTGTGAAAGGAATGCAGAAGATCCATTTACACTGACCTTCCATTAAGTTCTGAGAGACCAGTGGAAAGTTAAGGATATGGTTCTGTAAATATTAAAGACTTATGTCACCAAGTTCATTCATATTATTACCTCCACCCAAGTAGGCACTGGGTATTGCCAGAACATATGAGTAAGAGAAGCATTATCACACTTCCAACAGTTGGCTAATTTAGACGAACCTTATCTAAAAAACATTGCGTTTTCCAATATGCAACAGTTTTTCAGAAAATAAACTGAACCCAGGATCCATTACTCCTTCTGAGATGAATGTCAACAAAATGGTCCATTGATTGGGCAGAACAGGATGCTCCAGTTCATTATTACATTTTTGCTTGTATCATATTTATTCAAATAATAATAATAATAATAATAATAATAATAATAATAATAATAATAGATTTATGTCATCAAATAGATCATTAATCTCTTTAGCTGGTCAGCATCAATCGTAGGAATATATGAAATAAAGCATTACATTCAAATGATACTTTTATGATGTAATTTCCCAGCCTCATTCATGGCATTTAACGAGGAGTCCAGACATCATTGTCTCTATCAGGTAACCCTCCTGTGTTTCCCCACTGTTTAATCCTTTTTTCTTACTCAGAAGATCCATTAAGGAGCAAGAGAGAACAGTAACTCAATGCCTTTAGATTTCATCTAAAAGGCTGGTAAGAATTGGACTGTAACATAAAATTTATTTTGAAAATTATTTATTTTATTGTAGTCTACCACTTTGAGAGCCCTGTCCGGTTATCCAGTGGCCTATCAATTTAAAAACAGGTGATCTCCATTTTCTCTATCACTGATTAGAGATAATAAGAATATTTGTCATACACTCCCCCAAGTATGGAAGCTTCTAGGGAGAGGGGTTGGACAGGCGAACACTGTTATCTCATTTGGGAAGATTTCCATACCAGTAGACATCCCAGTAGGACTTGAACAAGGAGTTGTTCCCTCAAAGGAAGTCAAACCCTCAGCAGATTGGATAGAAATGTTCATGACTGGATGAGGCCTCCAGATGAATGATTCTCCTCTCTTAGGGCAGCAACAGCAGTTCCTTTTGATGGAAAAACCAAAATCTGGACTCTAAATTTGTAAGAGCCACTGATGTCGGATACTGGATTTCCCTGCTTTTATACATCTTGTGCAATGCTCTGTGCCTACTGTTTTTGGTTTCACTGATTATGGTGCAATAACACTTGATTTATATTTCATAAAGTTCTGGTTCTTTAGATACTCTTGGACTGCAAATGCAATTAAAAGAATTCTACATCAATTCTACATTCTTTTGCCTTTCTGTAAAACACACTGGGTTAGATCCAGACTTAGTCATGCTTAAAGCAGATCAACTGAAATCTATTGGACTCAATATTGCCATGACTAAATCACAGTGAAATCAGTGATTTCATGGCCATATCAAGTCCAATAGATTTTAGTTGATCTGCTTTAAGCATGACTGTGTCATGATTCAACCTCCTGTGATTTAATTGCATGGCCACTAAATACTACTATAAATACCCAAAGTATGAATACACATTTAAATAATATTAGGTTTAAAATCTGAATTGCAAGAAAGAGGTGTTTGCCCTCCAACCCTTCCCTTGCAAAGAGAATGCTAATTTACAGTTGCATCTATATGGAGAGAGTGAGGTGAGAAACGCTGAAAGCAAAATTGAGAGAGCTGTATTGTTACATTAGAGGACATGCTTTCCGTGTTCTTTGGGTTTCCCCCAAAATGTGAGGTAGTTCTTTTAGTTCTGATTTGGTTTTATGGTTATTTATTTATTTATTTATTACATACATTTATACCCCGTCCTAACACTTCCAGTGCTCAGGACGGCTTACAAAGTATAAAAAATATAATAAATATCAAACTACCATATAAAACATTAATTTTTAAAACACATCACAATAAAAGGGTGAAAATAGAAAATGCGACTGTGAAAGAGGGAAAAAAATCCTAAAATGTCTAAAAGCATTAATTGTTAAAATAATGATTGAATGAAAAGGTCTGTACCTGACACCAGAAAGAATGACGTTGGCACCATGCGGACCTCTCTGGGGAACAGATTCCATAGGCTGGGCACCACTGCGGTTAGTGCAGTCCCAATACTTGAGTGGGACAAATCCCAGGTGTGCAAGTGCTTACTCAGCATTTCAGATTCCTTGCAATGAGGTACTAGAGCATTTTTTTATATACATAATTGAATTATTTGGGGGTTTTAGGAAAAATATGTGGAAGGTGGTGGAAAATAATGGTGGTGGATATGAGAAAATCTCAAAGTTTTATTAGAAAGTCTGTGGTGACTTGAAATATTCCAGTCATTCACGTACACTGTAACTTCAACACAGCTCATCCAAGTGACAAAAGATGCATAGTTGAATCAATCTTAAGACTGGTCATCTCATTCCCCCTTTTCAGGTTGTGCAGAGGGACTTATTTAGGCAAAAATTCTGTAACAAAATATTGTCTTTATACAAGATTGCTAGGTCACCTACTTATGTACAAAGTATTTTTGAAAAATTTAAAATGAATTAAAGAGTTTGATTTTTTTTCTCCTATTTGACAGTCATTCTGTGTACACAAGTCAAAACTGAAACACTATTTTTGCTCATAAATGACAATGTAACATTTTGAATATTTGTGAATCAGTCTTTCTTGGTTTGGGTCCTTCTAGATGTTTGGGACTTCAACTCCCATCAGTCCTAGACAACATTGCCAATTACTAGGCATGACATGCATAGTAGGTTAAAGTATCTGGAAGAGCTCAGGTCCGGAAGGCTATTCTAAATAAATAGAAACAATTCTTTGTCAATCTGCCTGTATTGAATTAGTTTGAGCTACAATAGTTAGAACTAGGTGGCTTAGATGAGATTTATTCCTTTGGCAGGAGCCCAGTATATAGTAATCAAAGCAAACTTTTAGACTATTAGCACCCCTGAAAGGCAAGGCTCTTTCCCAGGGCCACTTGAAGAAACCGGAGCATGAACCTGGAACTTTCTGCGTGCAAAGCAGGTGTCATTGAACTCTAAGACTGCATCCCTAGAAGGATGCCTACTGTTTCCAAGTTGTATAAACACCTGTACTTTAAAACATAAAAGAAATATAGATTACCTGATCCACAAGGGGCATCATTTTAAATTAATTGACCAAACCAGAGTCCTAAAGTATGCTGCAATTGTTTAATTAGCAATCACTTTTACCTATTTGTTTAATAATATTTGTAAATCCTTTGCATTCAAAAAATGTCTAACAATGCAGAACAATAAAGTGTAAGATCATAATTAAATAGCATATTATTACTGCCCACAGTATCACCTTCCTAGGAATGCTTGCTGGAAAAATTATGTTTGTGTTACTGTTTTGTCTTTCTCTGTGAACATATGATATTACTTTAAAAAGACATACAGAATATATCCACTACTTTGCTTTAAATGAACATATATAGACTGCATATTCTATGATACAGAAAAGCACAATTCTATGCCAGTCTAATACATAATAGAGTCAGGTTCAAGAAGGGTCTTATTGTAATAACTGTTTTTCCCCTATTTTGTCTAGAAAGGGGGCAAGTAGATTAAGGCTGCAGTCCCATCCACATTTTCCTGAGTGTATTCGCACTGACTTCAGCAGGGGTTATTTCTGAGCAGTTGTGTAGATATACGTATACATACACAGAAGTAGTTCCATTGAGTTAAATGAGTCTTCCAAATAAGGATGCATAGAATTGCAGCCTTAGGATCCTGAATTGCTTCAAAGGATACATAATCCTCTTTGAAAGAAGAGTGCTTGTAGCTGTTGGTTAAAAGTCCCTAGGCAGCTTCTACAAGAAGGCATTATGGTTCCACCCTTCCTGGAACTTACTGCCTAGATCACAGACCCAAGCTAGAGATAACTGAAAAATTCAGTTCCTGTGAGTTCCAGCAACGTGTGAATCATAATGCAACAGTTCTATGGATTTCAGACTTCTCTGATTTTTGTGATGCTGCTTTTGGCTTTTGGCATTTTAAGGAGTGCCTTAAAATGCTATGTTATGATAAATACGTTTAGGATACTTACATTCGATGAAATGCATTTAGAAACATGTATTTTGTGAGAAAATATATAAGCTAACACCACCAAGAGCCAATTGGTACTGAAAGCCACTGCGACATGGTGGTCAGAGTGCTGAACTGGGGACCTGGGAGAGCCTGGCCCTATTCCTCAGTCAGACATCAACCTTCCTGTGTGACTTTTGGCTACCTAAGCCATCTCACAGGACTGTTTTGCGAGGATAAAATGGTGTGGGGGGAACTATGTAAGCCGCCTTGGGTTCCTTGCAAGAGGGAAAAAAGGCAGGCTATAAATGCAATGAAATAATAATATGCATTTAAATATGCATACAAATTTCCATGCAGAATTTTTACAAATATTCATCAGCCTGCAACTAGGATGGAAACAACTTATGAATGGGCATAGGCAAAGCTGACTGTCCACCCCTGGCACAAACCCTTTCCTGTGACATGAGATCATGTGCAAAGGATGTTCATGCAGAAGTTCAGGCAAAGATAGACCACGTGCCGGCAGAGTTACTAGATCAGGGGAATGGCTGGGAATCTGTTTGTGATTCGTTCTGTTTTCAGCTGCATAGCTTTCTCAGCTCCTTGGACTACTAGCAGGAGAAGCTGTTGTTTATATTAAGGATGATTCTTATGTTTAGAGAAAAGAAAGCATTTGTTAAATGATTCTGAAGAACTGTTTGTATCTCCAACAATTTGACAGAAAGGCTTTTCGAGTGAGCGTTTGGTATGCATTGTTTGTTTTAACTTATTTTCTCCATCTTTTTTTAAAGCTCGATGGTGGTTTTGATCAATTCTTGCTGGTGGAATTCCATGAATATATCTGTGTGTTATTTTATTTTTTAAGATAAGCAGACAGTGTGGTAGATGAGCCTCAATTGGGATTGGTGTTGGTATATTTGTATCCTTTCATCCTCATGTCTAATTGAGGATGACATGCAATCATGAGGTTTTATTTCAGAATGCCGTCTTTTTCCTCTCTCTCATTAAGTGGTGAAGCTGACTTTGGCTCCTGTCCACAAACGACTTACATTAGAGTACTTGGACATTCAGGAGGAGTCCTTCTGATTTAAGTAAAATGAGTGTAAGCATTTTGTTGAACTGCATTATCAGGGGTTCGGTAGAAATAATGGCAATAATAGGAATAATAATTTGATCCACCTAGTGCACTGCTGTTCCTAGGCAACTTGTGGGGATGCCTGTAACCTTCCAAACTCGGAGGACTACAGGCATTTTGTGGGGGACGTAAGGATTGACGAGGTAAAGGTCCCTATCTCCCTTTCCCGCTACCCAGCTGAGCTGGATGCCAGATTCTGGCCATCTAGCCAAGGCACGTCAGAACAGAGGAAAGGGAACAGTTGCCATTAAGATAGCTCATATCTTGGCAACACCTGTCTCTTCCCACACCTCACTGTCCTGTTGGAATTATTCTTGATCTCCACCAAGACAGGGAAGGTGGAGTGCCTGGTTTTAAAGGAGAATACACATTGGACATTACAGAAATCTGGTACACTGGAGAGAACCAGTGAGATGCAATCATCTTTTGATCTCAACTGTATAGGACAGCCAAGGAGGGATGTCCTGGGGGAGATACTGGTCTATACATCAAAGACAATCCAGAGTCCACCAGACATGAAAACCTAAAGGGAAATGTCCAGCAGATCACTCCTGTCCATATCTTTTTGACATTGTTAGAAAATTCTAAACAATTTGTGAAACAGGACTTACCTTTGGAGAAGGCACATTGATTCTTTTTCATCTTGATCTTTCTTTCTCAACTGTTATTGCAGTTGGGATTAAAGACTGTCTTTGTCTTTACTAATGCTTTAAACCAATTTTCCCAGAACAGACATTGTTTGAACTGGCCTGAAATTTCCTGGATCCCTTTTTAAAAATTGGTGCTAATTGGTCATTCTTCAGTCTTCTGGCACAAGACCTGATTTTAGGGGTAAGTAACATATTTTTATGGAAAGGTCAGCAATTTCACATTTGAGTTCTTTAAGAAATCCAAGATGGATAGTATTTGGGTCCAGTGATTTATTCACTCTGAGTTTGTGAGTAAAGTGGAGAACTTCATCTTTTGTCACCACTATTTGTTTCAGTTCCTCAAACACTGTTCCTGCAAATATCAGTTCAGGTAAAAATATCTGCCCTGTGTCTACTGCAATAAACACAGCTAAAAAGGATTCATTCGTGCAATATCCTTATCCTTGACCAACTGTTCTACGATACAGTCATTTAAGACATTGGGAAATTTAATTTCTTTGTCAGGACCGGAACATGGATTTATGCACTCAGTGTGGAGGTAGTTGAAGTGACCAATTATTATAACACTTCCTCATTTTGTTGCTGCTCTGATTTCATTTTACATCTCAAGATCACCCTGAGCATTCTGGTCTGGGAGACAATAGCATGTTCCTCGGAATCAATTAGTTTTGGAGTCAATTATGGTCACCCACAGTGCTTTTGCAGAGGAATTCTTTAGTCCAGTTGTGGCGAAACTATGGCACGTGTGCCACAGCGGCATGCAGAGCCCTCTCTGTTGGCACGTGAGCCAAGTCGCCCCAGCATCGCCCCAGCAGCCGAGCATCAGATAACAGCACACATAGGGGCCATGCACACACTCAGAAAGGAGCAGCGGTGCCAGGCGATGATGTCACAAGCTGTGACTCATTAGTCACGACTCATCCGAGCTTTCATATGGCCAGTCAGTGCACTGTCAAGGATATATATGTATATTTGCTTGGACTGGCTGTGAGTTGTTTTTTTCTAAACTAAAATCTCAGTTTTCAGGTTTTATTGCAGTGTTAGCACTTTGTGATAAATAAGTGGGTTTTGGGTTGCAGTTTGGGCAATCAGTCTCTAAACGGTTTGGCATCACTGCCTTAGACTGTCAAGTCTTTTGAGAAAGCAAACTTAGCTGTCCCAGAACAAGAGTGCAGGACTTCCTATAAATCAGTAACTGGTTAAAGAGCAAAAAGGAGACAGCAGGAATAAATGGAACATTTTCTCAGTGGAAGAATGCATATACAGTTTTAAACACTGGGATCTATACTGGAACCAATGTTCTTCAACTTTCCATAAATGAACTTGAGTTACAAGTGAGCAGTGAAGTTACCAGGCTTGCTGATAACACCAAATTATTTAGGGAGAGCAAAATTAAATGAGATTGTGAAGAGCTCCAAAAGCTTCTCCTCAAACTGAGGTATGGGCATCAAAATGGCAAATGTGGTTTGGTATAAGCAAAATACAAAGTGATGCATGTTGAGGCAATAGATAAATAAATAAATAAAATCACAATTTCAAGGGCCAGCAGTAACTGACTAAGAAAGAGATCTTGGAGTTACGGTGAACAGCTTGATGAAAATGTTGACCCATTACTGGATGCAGTGAAACAGCAAATTCCATCTTAGGGATAAGTAGGAAAGTAATTGCCAATAAAATTGCCAATAGCATAACGCCCTTACACATTTCACAGAGTAGGGAACTGCAAGGGTGTGGGGCCACCACTGAGAAACCTAGTACCCAATGTCTCTTGCATCTGGGGCAGAGAGAAGAGTCTCTGAAGCTAATCACAGTACTTGGGCGAGCACTGTGGTCACGACTATTTAGAGCTTTAAAGGCCAAAACCTCAGCTTGAACTGGGCTCAGAAACTAGCAAGCATCCATGCAACTAATACAAAATGAGAATAATAGGATCCCAACACCAAACTGCACACATGTTCTAGCTGCCACATTCTGTCCCAGTTGAAATGTCTGCATCATCTTCAAGGGCAGTCCCTCACAGTGCACACTGCAGCAGTGTAACCTGGGGGAATAACCAAGGCTGACTGGTTATTCGAAGAGCCAGCTGGCATCTGTTCCAGTGAGCCACATGATCTGAGCTGCCCCATTCCTCACTGATACGGACAACTGAGTAGAGAATTGTAGGGTCACTACGGGATGGGGCTCAGTCGAGATGGGAGAAAACAATACAAAATTCCTCACAACAGGGTACATCTGCTTGTGAATCTGGCTAAAGCTTCAGACAAGCAGACAACGGAGCTCCTGTATGGTTATGTCAAATACATCAATAGCTTTATTCTTATAAGAATTACATTTCAGTACAAAGCAATTTAATCCTGGGGTTTAACTTCTATATATGGTAAAACCTTACCAGAGTACAAACCTCCTTGAGCATGGTGAGAGTTACTCGCAAACAAGATGCATAAGAATGCACTACTCAATATAAGGTTACCCTGCACAAATTGGATATACACAGATTCAAATTGCTTGGTAAATCAGTTTAACTGTGTTGCATTTGAACTGCTGGCCACCATAAATTTCTTCTGGTTAACCCAATTTTGGATCATCTTCATTTATGGATGCCATCTTTCTATTTGGCAATTCGACAGACTAGCCATTCAGCATGATAGTGGGGTGAAATGAATACCTCAAAACTCTTATGGTAATCAAGTATAATCATAGTAAATATCATTCTATTTTATTATTAACTACAAAATTATAAAACAAGCCATGCATCTAATCATTATTACAATCCCTTATTTTCCTACATAGCAATTTTCCTTTACAAAATACATATGACAAATAGAACGATAACATGTCTTGTATTTCTGCAATACAGACTATTAGTTACTTTTAAAGCACTTTCCGTTGCACTTGATCACTTGCAAGGCTGCCTTCAAGCCCCACACACATTTTTGAGATGGTACTGATCAGACGTACGAGGCTTTATGTGGACAGAGGGAGAGACGATCCATGACAGATGAGCATCCCTTTTCCTAAGCATTGCTAAGCCCTTGCCAGCTAGGACATAAAGTGGGGGATGCAGCTTTCCCCCACAACACACACACACTTTTGAGATGCCATGGTTTTTTTTCCCTTTCATTTTCCCTTCCATGGGTTTCAGTGGGAAACAAGATAGCAACATGCCCTGCCCCCTATCTTCACTCCCAGAGGTACAGCTCCCAGGGGATGTTTGCTTTATTCGTAAATATGGATTTGATTCATACCCCACCTTCCTCCCAAGAAAAATCGTACTCAGAGCACTTTTGTGCTGTTTTCAGTGTGGTACCCCTGGCATGGTTGCCGTGGGTTTCTAGGGCAAATCTCTGTGGGTGGACCTCTCTTAATCCACAGAAAAGGAACTCTGTATAACTTCTGTTCCTGGGGACAATACGATTGGGCCTTAATGGATTTTTGTTGCTATTTGTTGATGTTACCTGGAGTTGCCCACTCAGCCTGACAAGGATGCAAAAGACAAAACCTTGTCTTTGGCCATCAGCAGCAGGTTGCTGCTTGAGCGAAAGGCCTGGTCATCTGACCCTGGTACTGCAGTGCAGACGTCCAGGCTGAATTCATATGAAAGCCCAGTGCTGCCACTCAGACAGCATATTGAATAGTGAACCGCCCAGGTCTTCTAGCACCCATCTAAAGAGTCTTCTAGAGTCCATCTCAGAACTGAGGATGGGCCATTACCAGAAAGTCCAGGCAAGGAGGGATGGACCAGAGGAGATATCTTCCACTCTAAAAGGATTTGGGGGCTCCTGTACCAGCACCATAAGAGATTGCAGCAAGGTTTCTCTGGTATAGGCTTGCAGACATAGCCTTTCCCCCTAGAAGAAGGAAAGACCTGACACAGGCATGGGGAGAACTTTACCATAGACAGAGAAGGTCTTCAAGGAACCAAGTAGGGAGTTTGCACAGGGTTGTGCTAGCTAGACTGATCCCTCCCCACCCTGCCAACTTTTAGTTTGTCTTTTGCCACTTATTTGCCACTTTGAATGGTTTATTGTTGTGTGCTCAGAGTCTAACCAACTTCTTCCTTATTCTGTACTTTTCCTGAATCCTTTATTGTGTTCTCACCAAAACACTGACCTGTACTTGGTGGTTGAAAAAGGAGAGTCTCACAAGGAGTAC
The DNA here is from genome assembly GCF_004798865.1 of Varanus komodoensis. Lineage (NCBI taxonomy): Eukaryota > Metazoa > Chordata > Lepidosauria > Squamata > Varanidae > Varanus > Varanus komodoensis. The sequence continues at coordinate 9,513,984 of NW_025335727.1, read as the reverse complement.
ATTGTATTTTGAGGTCACATTAAAGCTATTTCAAAGCTTGTTTGCATGCAATGTGTGAAGTAAAACCTGTGATCTAGCTGTGTCCCCTTAAGGACACATGCAAGATACAAAGAAGCCAAACACAAAGGACCTCAGTGAGATCCATAACCAGTTGTTCCCAAGAGACCAAGGATGCTTGAGAGTGTGTGTTTGTTTTACCCTTGGTGGTGGCACCTGGTACCAGTTGCCATAACTACACCAGATCTTGAGCCAACAGACCTGCTAAAGCCGCCAGGTTCCTACAATTTATTATTACATTTATACTGTATCCCTTCTCCTCTTGCAAGGGACTCAAAGCAACTTACAAAGAGCCACCTCCATTTTGTTCTCGCAACAACCCTGTGAAGTTGGTTGAGCTGAGACTCAATGATGGGCTTAAAGCCACCCAATAAAATTCCTGGGCACATGGGGACCAGTACTGGATTTCCTGAATCCCAGTCCAACACAGTAACCACTATACTATATTGGGTCTCTTCACAACGGTGGGGAGTGGGACTTGAACCTGGATCGCCTGCATTCTAGGCTAACACCAGCAGGCCTCCACTCCTGGCTGCCATTTTAGCTATACCACCTGCCATTGGCTCCTCATAGATTAAGTAGCATGAATCTTCCCCACCTGCTACCAACTGATCCATATTTTAAAAGATGCATCAATTCTAATTTCAGTGATGCACTCAAGTTTCATTTGCTTGTGGTTTTACTACTTGAAGATAATCTTATCCAGAAATATATGCTAGTTTTGGCTGGAAACTAAGAGGAAAGGCCTTGTTTAAGCTTCTTTTTCATCAAACGTGGTACAGATTGCAGAGAGTTGGGACAGCCTACATGGTGGGATTTACTCTCATCCCACCAATTAGTCATGGGATGGGTTGGATGGGAGAACATTAATCTGTAAGAAAAGCTTTTGTTGTTTAATTGGCTTAATCAGTAGACTAAAGCTCGCAGTCCTACTTAGTGCTAATTTCACAAAATTGCCTAATTATGTTCTATGGTTTCTTTCACTCACTGACTTTGCTGGATAAGGAAACCACAAGAAGCTCCCAAAAATGGGAAAGGATAAAGTCTGCTGGGTCCCCAAACAGGATCTGGCTGGCATCTGCTTACCACAGGAGGTGAAACGTAGTGTCCCCTGGTGGTCATGAAAAGATTTTTAAAAGGATGAAGAATACTGAAGGGTCTGAGAAAAGAGAGGTTCATAGAACATGGCCAGCCATAAATCAGGCTGAAATTTGAATTTTAAAGCATGCCAACTACATATATAATAATTAGTACAGCTATTGATCTGGTGAATGCATTTATTTTTCATTTTATTAGCAGGTGAAACTCTTTCTGGCACAGAAGCAGTGGTGGGTGGAGGGTGGGGTTCCTCACATCCTTGCTAACTTGGTGCGCATCTGGCAGATGTTCAAGGCACAGGAGCAGCCGCACGAACAAAAGAAGCAATCCTAGACGTTCAATGTGTGAGCTTCCCTGACACATCCTCTGATTTCTCACATTACTGCTCTGAGTGCTATTTTTTGGCAGAAAGATGGGGCACAAAACCTATCAATCAATCAGTCAATCAATCAATCACCTAGGCAATATTAGAAAAAGAGTCATGGCAATACATCTCTAACATTCCATAAATGGGTCTAAAATCTATTCTGTAAAATAGGCAGGCTTTGATGGAAAAATGTACTACTTTGGACTGTACTATTCTGGACTGTGCCACTTTAAAGTGCAGGTGTGCATACTGAATCCACACAAGGTCTATAAACATGGATACATAACAGGTACGGGGCCACATGCAATGCAAGACGTTCTTACGGGCTCTTTTACACATGCTTCCTGGACAGTGAGTAGAGCCCCCTGTACCATCCAGAATCCTGATAAAACAGGATTCCCAAGCAGGTGGGAAGTTCTGCTTACATTCAGGAGAGCATGAATAGAACCCCCATGTAAGAACTTGAAGCTAAACCCAGCAAAATCTGAAACAGGTATGGTGGGGTTTGGAAGCAGAACCTGTAGGCACAGCAAAGTATACTATTTCCCTGCATCTAGACAGGCAACGGAAAAGGGAGAAAGCTTCAGCCCTGATGTGCTAGCTTATTACATGATGGAAGTACTGCAAAGTAACACACACTTTCACGATCTGTAGTGGTACATTTCAAAATTTTACCACCTTGGTTTTCTACTACCTCTTTTTACCTAAGAGGGTAAAAACAGCATAGTTTGACCTGCTATAATATTTAAGACTGCCCATGAACAGGCAAGCAAAGTAAGAGGGGACTGTAGTCGTACAGATGTGGAAGGAACTTTCACAACTACAGTTTGGAAGTAGTTGTACAACTCCACAGTTCTGCAATTTACTCTGTGTAATATGTAGAATATCCCTATGATGTGTTAGGTCTGCAGGTCTTGTATTTCTCTTCTTAGGAGGAATTGGGAGCAGGGGGAAATGGTTCACATTATTCTGTAATTTTAAATGAGGAAAAGGTCTTTAGTGTGCCATCCTATACATCTTTACACAGAATGAAAGTGTTCCATTACCAGTATATGTCACCCACAGGTAGGTGTCAAGTCCCCATCCCCCCAGAATGGTCTGGGATGCTCTTTTTTGAAGCAGCTAGTGTCTCAAGGAAAAGTGCAAAATGTACAGGACCCCAAATATGGTGCAACTGTTGATCTCATCACCTTCTTTTCACAAACTTCATTCCTTTGCCCTGTAGTGATTGCTTCCCTTTTGATAGCTCTTAAGGGAAAGCAAAGTAGATAAATGCCTTATATGGAGCCTCCCAGGTCAACATCTATGGTTGGTACCTGCTGTTGTTTGGCAGGTATTCATCAGGTCATGGCCCACTGAGGCTTCTTATTTTTGCACTCATGGAACTGCACACTTCCATAGTTGTGGGAGTGTGGCTACACTAAAACAGACAACAATATTTATGGACATGGCAGGCACATTTTTTAAAGATTTCATGCCAATTGGGCACTTTGAAGGGGTTGTCACTGGTTGTCCTCGTGGTGATTATGATCTCAAACCCAGAGGTCACCAACTATGGTCAAAAAAAAAAAGAGGGGCAAGTTGCTAGAGCTGGAAAAAGGACTCATGCTTGCAGCAGGGCACTTGGTGGTTAGCACCGGTGATAGCTTGGCAAAAGTTCCAAGGCAGTTTTCCAAACAGCTTGCTCATTCCGTCCCAGTTTTAATGATGGGAACAATAACCCAGGTTCAGAGGACACAGCAGCCCATCTTGGATAAAATAGCCCCAACAGCAAGCAGTGGGTTGGCAGGGTGGCTTGTGGGAAACGGTCTGAGTTTGTATGAAATGACAACCCACTAAGACTTGTCACCCATGATAGGTTGTCATAATTCCAATCATGATGGGTGTTTAGCAACCCAATCCCTCTGCCTTTCTGATATTGAAGAGCCCATGTCCTCTGATCTGTTTTAAACAAGGGGGAAAAACACCCACACAGCCATTTATTTCTGCCTTCTCTCATGCATCTGTCTACTGCATCGGTGCAAGGAAAATGTGATTGTTTTTAAAGACTGGAAATAAATATTTCTCTCCTTTTCTTTTATGACCAGAACTCAAAACAAAACTACTGTACTACGGTTCATAAAGAGATGCATCTCCCTTTCCTGTGGCCGGAACAGGGAGAAAGCTTTTGATCACATTACATGTGTTAATCATTGCACCAGAGCAAGGACATCCGTGTCATCAACCAAGAACAGTTTTGTAAATGGCCACTGTTAAGGTAATTATCACTATGTGCGCTTTCTGCATTTCAGTTCCCCTGATCTCACCTTTTACATTTCCCCCACCTCTGCCATACATGTGTAAATTTATCTCCAACCAAGGATAACTCTTCACACATCTAATGAAGTGGACTATATCTGTACACAAAAGTTTATTTCAGAGGTGAGCAACTTTGGGTGGTCCAAAGGCCAACTTCTTCTGCCCTAGGACTCCCATATGGCCACATTCCAACTGCAGCTGCAATTCCCAGTGGCAATTTAAAACAAAAACAAAAATCCAGAAATTTGTGGATGAAATTCAGCAGCAAACCACTAGGAAGACTTCCTAAGAACAAGTTGAGGTTGTTTTTGAGCTAAACATGTCTTTAGGAAGCCCACATAATAGCCATTTAGGTGGCAAAGCAGTGATCCTTAAAAAATGCTGTTGGATCCCCATCAATATGGAGGACAGTGGAAGCTGGTGGGAGTTCCAGGGAGGATTAGTGGGGGCTGGAGCACGTATCACCCACCCCAGCTCAGGCAACAATAAATTTGTTTGTCTTTAAGGTGCCACAGGATTATGTGCTGTTTTCCCAGAAGCACACAGTAAAATTGATTGGTTACAGGTTCAGGACTGACAAAGCGTTTCTTCCCAGAACACATAATTAACTTCTGGAATTCATTACTCCAAGATGTGGTTCTGGCCTTTCTTTTAGATCACTTTTAAATAATATTAAACAAATTCATGGAGAATAAGACTATCAGAAGTTCTTTGCTACAACAGCCAACTAGAACTTCCATTTCCAGATGTAGTATACCTCTCCATATTGGGTCCTGAGAACACACAGTAAAGCCTTCTTGAGCTTCTTGCTCATGATCCTCTCCCAAAGAGGCCTCTGTCTGCCCACTGCCAGAAGCAGAATGCTGGGCTGCATGGAGCGTCAGTCTGAGATGTAGGTCTGCTCTCCTGTTTTTGGAAGGACAGTTAACCATGCATGGATTCATTTTAGAGTAATTTCTGTACATGTGCCTTGAAAGAGTAAAAAATAGCAAGCAAACTATTAATACTTGTGTAGATAGCATGTCTATTTCTCGATGACCTTTATTATTGCGCAAATGTAAAGTGGACCAAAAAACAAAACTGGTGGACAGCCTACAGGAACTTCTGGACTTTAATCAACCACAGTCCCTGCCAGGATTCAGAGTAATTTCCTAACTATGAATCAACCTGCAGACAACAAATCACACACTGGAAAAGATTGCCAAATAAAACAAACCATCACATATAGCTTGTGTAGTGTGGCCTATGGAAAGGCCTTTGATTCACTCTGCCGATTGAGCAAATAGTGAGTGAAGTGTAGAATGAAGGGAGGAGAATCCTAAACCACATCTGTGAGTGATGTGACATTTAAGCCTGACAAAGATTAAAGGCATTAAGGCTAAGTTAGAGAGTCCTTGCAAGGAGACATAATCTTACTTGGAAAAACATACTCATCCTTTGAGCATTTTTCTTTGAGGAGAAAAAGTACAATACTGACATGCTGGGAAGAGACGACATCCTGCTTTAAATGAAGTTGTCTTGGCTTAAATCAATTCAGGCCCAGAGAAATAACCCCTCACTGATACAAATCGGGCAGTCACTTGGGATTCTGATGTTCCCATTTCTCAAGTATATTTTTCAGAAGCCACTGAAAGGAGGAATACTCACCAAATCCATCTCACTGATCAGCGTAGCTTAAGGTTTTTAGGTGATGTGTTTGCCATTTTTTGCATAATATAAATTGCCCTTAAGAGGACTGAAACCAACAATACTGGCTCAATCTCTAGATTTAGGTACAGAAAATCAAGAGCTACTGTAATCTGTGTGGCAGGGACAGCAGGGAGTTGTGTGTGAGTGTGAGTCTCAGCGTCAAATGTTGTGCTATCTTGAAGCCAGTAGATGTCCTTTGCGAAGTAATGTTTCAGTCTCAGTGACTTCTTTCTACAATGATAATACTTGGCTACCTTGCACAATTATAAGAATTACTAAGATAATGTAAGTGAAATAAATGGAACAATTAAAATGCTATAGCAGGACTAGCAGCAGGAATACCTGGTATCCTTGGGCACCTGGCACAGTCCACCAGTGCTGCCATTTGCCTCTCCCAGATTCCTGGCCTCCTGGCTGCAGGTTCATGGCAGCATTGCCTGGTAACCATAATGATTCTGACTTTCTTCAATGGCCTGTTTCTCCCATGCATTGTGGGGAAGTTAACACGATGGACTTTTCTCCAGCTACTGGCATCAAGTAAGTGCTTAGCTGGAGAAGCAAAGAGGGAGCAAGGGGGGGTGCGGCATCTTGCGCACTACAAGCTTTCTAAATATGACGACCAAGAGTTGTAAAATGCACTTCTTTCTTTTGTATGCTGTAGACCTTACTGTCACTCTTCACATGGAAATCTGCACCTTGTTGATCTGGTTCACACCTAAATGTTTTAGTCTGCATCTTTCATTATGAGATTTGCTGTGTGGAATTGGTATCTATTTCTTATTCTGGTCTTTAAAGCCATTAGCATTTGTCTTTTGTTCTTTGATAGACAGACTCCTGGCTGTCAGGCTTGCAGTCAGAAGGAGTGTGACAGGGACTACTTGGTCATGGCACACTGTTTCTTAGCCACAGGCCATATCAATGCCACAGGCCTTGCAGGGCCTTTTCTGCATGATGAAGTGTGCTCCCTCTTGGTTGGAGAAGGTGTGGGGCATGGCAGGAAAGGAATCTTACTATCAACACCTTTCAAATATACTTGTTGAATATTTGAAAATCCTTTATGTTAATCCAAGTCCAATTGGGTTTACAAAGAGGAAGGTCAAGAACACTTCTTGCTACAGCCAGAGTGTAGGACACAGAATAATCAATTCAAGTTGTGACAACCCAGATTCAGCAGATTCAGGCTGGACATCAGGAAAAGATACCGCACTGTCAGGGCAATGCAACAGTGAAGCCAGCTGCCTAGAGAGGTGGTGGGCTCTCCCACACTAGAGACATTCAAAAAGAAACTAGATAGCCATCTGCGTGGAATGGTGTAACCTGGTGTCCTGCAACAGCAGGGGGTGGAACTGATGGCCTTCATGGCCCCTTCCAACTCTTCTTTTCCATGATTCTATGATACAGTACATATCCACATTGCTCACTTTCTGGTCCTACGGGAAGTGTTGGGCATGTGCTTCTGTCATTTAAAAGAGAACTTATAGATCTATACAAACTATTATTTTTCTGCAGACTTAGAGATTTCCATCAGCCTTCTCAGTGGGTGGGCCTTTTTAATGGTCCCACTGGCTGAGCCTGACCAAAGTGTTTGCTATTAAAAGGAGGCAAGCTGGCCTGCGAGAAATTACAGGAAGGGGTAAACAATTGAGAAGGGTCCCCTGTAAGGCAGAATGGTTGACTTCTGGAGCTAGGTGAGTAGCTTCCTGGACCGCAGCCATATAGCACTGCAACGCTGTTGTTCCTGGGGCTCAGGTGAGCCAGAAGCTCTATGCTGCAAGAATGGGAATGAAGTTTCTTGATGCTGCTTGAGTTCCATGCCTCACAATGCACACCTCCAGCCTATCTGTTCCAGGAGGCTCTGTTCCCCTCACAGCTGAACTATAGTGATGGGGCAGAATTCATTGCCTCTGATCCTATTATTTCCCTTCCCCAGTGGCTCTGTTCGCTCGAAGTGACTAAATCTCAATAAAGCATATAGGATCCTCATCAGGCAGAAAGAATGAGAGTCAGGCCTGAGAGCTTGGGTAGGCTTCTGGTCAGCCATCATCAGCATTGATTGTGTGTGGTTTTGGCTTTATTTGGAACCTACAAATTAATGTTTCTGCGCATAACTGTGGAGTCTTCCATACACTGTTGGCCACATTGCACTGTCCTACCATTAGGCATGGAACCTCCAAATTCTCTCTCTCACCCCCCTCCCCGCCCCAATAGCTGTCTTTTAAGAATCAATTCCACATGTGTGCACACACATACACACTCTGTTCTCTTTTTCTCACCAGTGAGGTGGGAATATATGTAATTCTTCTGAGTGACCACAAGAGAGCAATAGGAAACAAAAACTGAGGACACTGTTCAAATTCCCTTTGAGTATTCTGTGGAATCCTCTTGAGGAGAAAAAGTAGAATGTGGACAAGCTGGCGAGAAAGGACATCCTGCTTTAAACAGAAATGACTTGCTTTAAATCAAATTCAAGCAGGGAAAACAACCCCTTACTGATAAAATCCTACGATCAGTTGGGATTCTGGTTTTCCCATTACACAAGCATCTTTATTTCTCTGTTTATTTTTAGTAATTATTTTCCAATGGAAGATTTGGAAAGAGATGGAGAGAGTGATTAATTATACAAATAATGGCTGACTTTCTGAGTTAACAGGCATAAAATATTGCCCTACTGAGCAAAAATAAGGAACTTTGTTGGAGACCTTTAACTTAATGTCAAAGATAGTTTAATGAGGGTTAGTGGAGGAAGGGCTAAGGATGCCACAGTTCCAGTTCCATTCCTAAGTAGCAGCACACACCAAGTGAACTAGCAGCCATGAAAGTTCTTAGGGATCCTTTGATTTGTATGCAATATTTCTACCAGTTCCCTGGCATGACATATGCTACTACTCTCTTGATCACTTCTGGAATAATTGTTGTTATACTCTTCTGTTTATCTTAGGCTATGCTTAGCCAGATATGCTATTGATATGACCCTGGGAAAAAGAAGAAATACATATATATGAAGTGAAATATTTGGAATATAACATGAAAATGGAAACACTACTGATCAACCTTCATGAAAGGAGGCTGACCCATAATTACAAATGATTGATGGCATTACAATATGAAATACCCCAGATTATTTATATCATTTTGTCAATTAATCTATTTTTAGTAATATATGCATTTCTTCTAACTATATGTGAGTTGGGTGGCTTACGGTTTTGCAACAAAATGATCTGCTAAGACCACCAGTTAGTTCACTAATTGCCCTTATTATACCAATGAACTGGGAATTTCAGTAGTTCAAAAGGACAGAGCACCAGCATTATTTTCTTATTTTAAAAAATCCCAATCATGCCTTTTAATTAAAAAAAATGTTCAAGCTTAAATTTGAAGCAAATTAATAGCAGTAAGCAAACATCCATCTAAAATATGGAAGACATCAATCATTAAATATAACACTGATATCACCAAAATTATATGGAAGACCTGAAAACAACAAAAGCGATTTTACTGAACACTAATGGCCTTGACTAGTTGAAAGGTATTGCCTTGGGACTATAGCATATTTTACTGTACATCAGGCAAGCAGTCCCAAAATGGAGGTGCCATCACCAAGACCAGTCTCTGCATACCATCTCCTTCACCAGCTCCCAGGGGGACAGAGAAGGTCCTCTGAAGCGTAATTCATCAGGTCATGAGGACTGTCTGTGAATAGGCAGTTCAAAAATATACAAGGCTTGATGTTGATTCGAACTCATGAGCTGCTGACTGATATTTACTATAGCAAAGGCTTTTGCTTTGCTCTTGTATTTTTGTTTTTTGTGTCTGTTCAGTCAGCAGAAGGACCTTACAGTGCAAATATTTTAGTAGCATATAAGAGAAAATCTGTTTGCATGTGAGTTCAGTGGTTCAGCTAGGCCTATCCCCTTAGAATACTTTGCCAGACAGTGTTAATGCTACAGAAACTGACTTATAAAAGACAGGTCACATACTTAAAATACACATTCAAAGGCAGACGTTTGCTTATGTGGTCCGTGGCTTTCATACTTCTACTGATCATGTAAAAACAGAAGCCATGACAGACGAGGGGAGGGTGATGGAAAAGTATACATGGCAAGAAAAAATCCCAAAGAAAGATGCTTAGGTACTTAACATGACCTGATTTTTAGGTGGACTTTTCATCTGATCCATTAATACTCTTGAGCTTGGCTACGTTGCTAGCATTACTCAGATCTACAACTTTCTTGCATAATGCAAGGCCAAAATCAGTTATGATGCTATCAAATAACTAGGTGCTGGGGTTAAGAACAACTGAGGGCGATTACCTGCATACCTTGCTTGAGAGCACCCAGAGGTAAATTGGTCACTGTTGGAAATACAAAGCTAGACTTCGTTCTGGTCCGACAGAATTAAAGAATATAAAGCGCTTTCAGGCAGCCTGCTAGTCAGCTGATCCCCAGACCCAAACTTGCTTAGCTTCATCAAAGCCATTGCACTGAATGTCCACAGACCATGCTGTCTCCAGCTGTTCAAAAGCCAATGAATAGACGCAGTTGAAACCTGCCTAGCACCCGTCTTTCCAAGTTTCAGGGCATGTGCCCAAATCAGATGGCAGCCACTGGTGATGTCTAGATATAACTGGAAAGGTAAAAAGGAATCATTCTTGAAATTTTATCTCAGCTGTGACAGAGAACAGGTGTGAGGTTGTGTCACTGCACTGCAAAAGGGATACTGCAGAGGTATAAAAAGCAAAGGAAACTTATCCAGGGCTAGTCAGAAAAGTGGCACAGAAAGAATGATCAATTCTGCTTTGAGAAAAGACTATGACATTTGGGGCTTTTTAGCTTATAAAAAGTCAGGCTAAAAAGGGCATGATAGAGAGTCACAAAAATGTATGCTGTGGGAAACAGGTATAAGTAGAAAAAGTAGGACACCTGAGATTGCTGTACAGGCCCCTGAGTTTACCTAGTTGCCCAGCCACAGTTAGGACTCAGTTAAAGAGAACAGGGGCAGGGACTTTTAAAATGTCCCAAAGACTCTAAGGGGGAAGGAAAAGATGGGACAGACCACAGAATAAAAGCCTCAAGGAGAGAATCTCAGGGCAGAAAGGAAAGAGATGGATGTAGAACAAGGAGGTTTACAAGGTTGGGGGGAAACCATGGAAAAAGAACAAAGGATTAAAAAGGAAAAGGTAGTAGGAAAGGACAAAAAACTTAGAAGGCTGAAGATCTGAAGCAGCAGAGGAACTGCAAGCAAACCTTCAGTAGAACCGGGAACATGCAAAAACAAGTGGACAACAGAAGATTTGTTCAATTTTACAGCAAGCTGAGTAACATATTGTCCTGATTTAACTGCTATTTATCAACATCAAATATCATTATGTAGGCAGTTGGCCCAATCCTGCAGCTATTTCCCTTTATTATTCTGAAACCTGTTTCTTCACACCATACATAGTTAAGGTATAGAATTCATTCATGCAAGAGAAAGATCTAGTGGCATCTGCCAACTACTGTGAGTAGCAGTCCCCCTGGCTACACGCTGGTACTGGAGGAAGCATGCTGTTTATTACTAGGGCTCACAAGCTGGAAGGAGCTGCTGCCCCCAGGACCTGCTTGTGGCACCTGCTTGGCCAGGGTGCCACTCGTGCTGGACCAAGTGCGTCTTTGGCCTGATTCATCTCAGCTGTCATGTTTCTTTCTTTCAAGAACAGCAACTGTGCAAACAAAGAACATCTGCATCTATTTGCTAATGTGATATCAGTTTATTACATACTAGGCATGATGTGAGGCAAGGTGCTTTGAAGGGCACTGGCAACCAACCCCATACTTTGATTCCTGCGAATTCTTCCTTGACCACCCTACCTCCTTAAGGGAACAGAGCTTGCTCTTCAGTTCACCTGTTCGGATCAAAGGTTAAGAATAATGCAAAAAAAGCAGCTGTCTGATGCTTCTTTAATATCACAGCACCTTCAACACACATGTATCTGAATGCTTAGATATCCACATCAATGATCTCTTAACAGGTTTTCCTTCCTTTACATTTGGAGTAGAAATTAGCCTTGCTTCCCTATCCACCCCTATCTTTGCTTGCATGGCTTTTTAGGTTTGCAATAATGAAAATCCATACATAAATAAGTACCATGAAAATGAAAACTCTCACGATGCTCAAGTCTTCTTTGCTTGCATGGTGTGGTCATGGACTTGCTAAATTGGCACAGTCCCAGCCACGCAGTCAACCAAATTTATCCAGGAAGAGGTCCTCTACAAGCATATGATATGGGCAGCCAGATTTCATGCAACACTTTCTCATGCATAAGGCCCCAAGAGTTAGAGAAGAAGTTATCTCATATTCCATAAATGCTGTCACTGGCTATCAGATAAGAGACTGTGCAATCCATAACCAAATAGTTGCAGAGGGGAGGTGGGCCACCAGGAAGCATCCTAGAATGCTGGGGGAGGGAGATGAGGGAAAGGCCCTTGAATCGTCCGTGTTCATACTGACCTTCACTGAGAGGTGACTCTCAAACCTCCCTTTGCACATTAAGTTTTGCATGTGGAAACTTTAGCAATCAGTTCTCAAGGCCTGTCAATTCCAGGCCTTTCCAATGCAATAAAAGTCACTGTAGAAACAACAAACAAATTAAACACCCCTATGGCCCCCGTGTACTTTTGTTTTAGGCGCCCCACTGCTGAGACACTCCAGCTCCAGGAATGTGAGCAGTTTCCTATTCTTTTGCTTCAAGTTGAAACAAAAGCCCCCAACATTTGCTTGGCCAAAATCAAAAGGACTGAAAGTGAACTGCATGAAGTTTTAAGGCCATGAGGTCTGACCTGTCAAAAAGCTAAGTGCGTGATTTGGGATCTGCAGAGGCTGATGCATTTTCAAAGAACAAAGAAAAAATATATAGGTGAGAGAGATCTATATTATTGTGTATCTGGTCATTTGGCAGCCATTGGTACAGTCCGAAAATTCTCATACAGACCCTGGAAGGAATTAAATAATTCAAATGACTCAGTCAATACTGATTCAATTGTAACAATAATCCATCCGCTATATTGTTCACCTATGTGACTTCTTCCTGCAGAAGGGGAAGGGAATTCCAGGAATAGACAACTATGGAGTTTCCTGCTTTCTTGCTTTTAAATACTTGGATGGTATATCAGCGGTATATTCGTAGGCTGACATTCATTCCTACTATGAGCATTCTCACAGAATAGGAATCTAGTCCAACTCTACCCATAATCTCAGTCTGGGAGCATCCTCAATCAGCCTGTCTTCAGGAAAGGAAGGCCAGCTTTGAGCTAGACTCCAACATCCACCACCCTGAAAAGCCTTCCATCAGTGACCTGAAAAACTGAGATGCCCCTTGTCACATCACATGCCCTGGTCCTCAGTTCCACTATGGCAAAGCGGCAGTGATTAGCATAAGGATCTTTCCAAGGCAGTATGAAACCAAGCCATTTTCATGACCTTTTTCATGAACAATGAGTGAAATCTTTATTCATTTAAAAAAAAAAATCCTAGGAAGTGAACACCACACAACAGAGTGGGCCTTACTTCTGTATAAACATCCACTGCATATTTCAGGAATGGAATTTTGTGCATTTTAACTAATTTCATCCAACAAATTCCAAGCACTACCCAGAAGTAGTAGTTTCAGAATGAAGTATGAATATGTCAATGGGCTGGCACCCGATTTAGTTAATGCATATATATTAAACAATCCCAACTATGGTATGTATGTTACTTCTTTTTGTGATAGACACATTATTTATGTTGTAGAAGCAACTCCTACTCTTTTCCCACTGATCTTGAAGAGAAAAGTACAGCTGAAACATATTCAGCATACTGAACACAGTAATGTTACTTTTTCCTGTTGCTGACGTCTTGTACACCACACACAAACTATTCAAGTAATCAAATTCATAATATTTGTACTTTTGAAAATAAATGACAATAAATGATACAGGCAATATAAGATTCAAGATAACAAAAATCTTCAGAGTAATTTCATTTTACATTCCAAATGTTAGTTCAGAAGTCATCAAACACTAGCTATACATGCTGTATAATTTTATAGGTAGGTGTTTGCAGGAAAAAATCAATCTTAGCAGATGTCCTGGAAGCTATTAAGCCCCATATAGCATGCAACCAAATAACACTGTGTATTATTATTTTAAAATGTACCAACCCTTCCTGTCAAATAAAATCAGAGAGGCTTACTGTAGTCAAAGAGAAAAGTTTTTAAATACGTTTTTGAATGTTGGTAAAGTAACCTCGTGTTTATGATGGACTGCAGAAAATCTAATTGCATCAGCAGGAACCAGCTAGCGCTGTTTGTTTCTTGACCCAGGACTGATGTGGGACGATGGTCTGAGGGCTAAACTAGGACCTGAGTGATTGCCATCCACATTCCCGGTCAGTCCTGAGCCTTTATGTCTGTCCTTGGGCCATTGCTATTTTTCAGTTCAGCAGAACTCACAAGGTTGTGGTGTGGATAAAATGGTGTGTATAGAGAACCTGGTCCCTTTGGAATAGTGGTAAGATAAAAGACATTTTTATTGTATTGGCTGCCCAGAGATGCTATAATGCTGAAGGGCAGCACTTGCACAAAATAAGTAAATAAATAAAACCATACTTAATAAATAAAATTGAAATGCCTGTGTCAAATTCTGTGCTGGGTGTGAACTTGGAACCACCAATCCAAAGTAGAATTTAAGGCCCAGTTGGCTTATCAGAATCATGATATTACTAAGAACATAGGGTCGTAAGAAGAGCCATGCTCATCGAGTATCATGTTCCCCTGGTGTCCATCCAGGTTCATCCAGGAAGCCCAAAAACAAAGCATGAATGAGCTTTCTCTTGCTGCTGATTTCCTGCCACTGGAAGGCAATGCTGTTTCTGAACTGCGAAGCCTCCTGGTAGTTGATGATGATGTCCCATTAATCTGTATCTAAGCACAGATACTTTCTCCCAAATGGACACTCTCGGACAAGCCAGCATGAAAAGCCGCAACACATATTGCTTTGCCTGGGCTGGGGAAGGGCTTTGCGCTTCTGTACGGGTGTTGAACAATAACCAAGTTCAAACTATACAGTGAGTTAAAATGATTGCAAAGTCCTTTGCTACCCTGGCTCAGGGAGCGTATTCTAAGTTACCAGACTGGGGAGACATACATTCCTTTGAATCCACTTGCATTGGTCTCGGTAGATTTTGTTCCAGTTTGGCTCTAACATTTTATTCAAATTACTGTTTGAGCAGGATCAGTGATTGTGCCTGTACTTTTTTTATTATCCAAGCCAAAGGGCAGGAAAAAACTGTATTTTTAATGTGAAAAGAATATGTAAATGTATTCAGCTGGCAGAGCTCAAATGTTACGATCTACACCAGATGCCAAAAATAAGGTGCTTTGAAAGTCTTTGAAAGAGTCAAGCGATTGGGGGGGGGGGGGGCAGGGGCTTAATTCCTAAGTGAAATATTTTATACTTTGGAGTTCCTGCATAATGGGGTCTCTATTTCTTTAAACAAGCTTCAGTTCATTACAGAGCTCTAACGAGAGCAATGTCCCGATGCCCTAGAGAGAGAACAAAGTTGATCGCCTGACAGTTGAGTCAAAATTCCCCCCCAACCCCAAATTATTAGTTCATTCCACGTGTTTGATCATCTTTAAGTGTTTTCAGAAGTTGGAATTTTCCTCTTCTGATGTTCTTCTGTACTCAGTACATTGTGTTTATATCAACTGTAAACAGATCTTTGGCAAATCTATAAAATTAATGTCTCAGCACAGCCAAACAAAAATAATCACTGCAGCTAGTACTGTAGGCAAAACCAAGATAGGATTGCAAGCTCCAGGCATAAACTATAGTTGGGAGATGGCAGCTGACAGTCAAGCTGCTAAAGACACATTCTGGATCTGCTTTTCAAAGTGCATATTAATGGCTGTAACAACAAACACAGAGATTAAAAGCCTGTCTCAAAAAGGAGTATTTCATTCTGTATTACTAATCATGACACAAAAAATACTCACCATGGTTGATTCTGTAACACAACGCATCGTTTAAGTTCTGAGCTAATGATTTTTCGTCCTCTTATGATTACAGGATTTGATAATATAATTTTATGCTTGTGTTTGTTTTTTAAATGTTGAACATTTAGGGGGGGAAGTGTGTTGTTTAATCTTCACAGGCCACTTGTTTGCATTTTGGAACAGGGTATAAGGTAACAGAAGCTAAAGCACAATCAAAGTAAGCTGAGCCTGCAGTAGCTTTGCTTTTCTCGGATGTTGTTTTAAGTGCTAGCCTAAGTATTTGCAGAAATGGGGGCATAAAAATAGAGTCCCCCATATATAAAGAGGAGGATGACTAGGGTGACAACATCTTCTATTAGCGTTTTAAGAGAAAACAACTGCCACAAAATGCATGTTTACACACTTGGACTCTATTAGGCAGTTTATGAATATTTAGTGTTTGACAGTCCTTAATTGCAAGGTTTCCCAAATAAATCTCAGTTGGGAAATGGGCAGCCGATTGGCCACGGCACACAGTGACTGCAAGTGCTGTTATGAGAGTAGCCTAGAGTTGACAACTGGGTAAAACAATGCACCAGCCCTCAGGTTTTCCTGGAAAGAGGATGATTGCAGGGCAGATTGAATGGCATCCTCTGCTTCTGAAATAAGGGGTGTAACTTGATGCTGAAGTCTGTTTACTCATACAACAGTTGGTGGAATGGATTGTACCACGTGAGTCCACAGTTAGAAAACCACATTATTAATGTATATTTGTAAGAGTAGGAATGAAAGTTCGAACTGGGACAGAACATTTGGTTGTTGTTGCTTAGTATGCTTTTTAATAAAATCTGCAGAGTTAGGTGGTGTGTGTATAAACACAGGGGCATATTAAATATTTTGTCTGTACACATTATCCATGTGGACACAGCCTGAAGTGATGCAGTTCATCACTTCCATCTCATTCTGCTAGAAATGTAAACCAGTTTGTGGGCATTCTGGATAGACGGTCCACCCATGAAGTCATATCCGTTCCTCAACAGCTATTAAGGATACTGCACCTAGTACACATATTAAAATGTTTGATATGCAACAGACTGCTGCCCAGATGGACATCAACCACTTACGAAGTCTAGTGAGTCAAGAGGACGAAAGGCAGTGGGTCCACGTTGTTCAGGGCAAATCTGAATTAAGGATTCAGCCCAACTATACAGCAGCATATGACACAATAGCCACAAGATATCACAACAAGAGTTTTTCTTTGTGGGGGGGGGCACTTGGGGGAGAGTAAGCATCCATCAAAAGCTCAAATCATTATGTAAAGTTATCCTTTAAATTTTAACTGTTTCTTTAAAAATACTCTGTACTGCTAAAATGCTTTCGTTATCTGTATAATTTTAAGAGTACCAAAATGCAGCCAGTTGGATTGCTTCTGGATTTGCCCCAAATGTTGTCTAAAAATGAATTTTGGTTGACCCTATACAAACAAAACCTATGTAGGGTTTTACAGGAAGCAAAAGGGATTTTAATTAGAGATGTGTTTGTTTTTAGTAAGAGCTCATTTGGACTCTTCAATGAGAATTGAAGATTTCTCAGCGGGTAAACAGATACTTGATTCCCGTAATGATTTTAAGTCATACTTTTGTGTTAATTTTTTCCCATCCCAAGACC
The DNA here is from genome assembly GCF_004798865.1 of Varanus komodoensis. Classification (NCBI taxonomy): domain Eukaryota; kingdom Metazoa; phylum Chordata; class Lepidosauria; order Squamata; family Varanidae; genus Varanus; species Varanus komodoensis. The sequence continues at coordinate 9,496,816 of NW_025335727.1, read as the reverse complement.
TCATTTCCCCTGACATGTACCAGCAGTCAGTCTGAATAGATTTTGAAGGGTATACCAATTGTTGACTAACAATATGCAGTTTATTTTAAAAATCAAATAGAGAAACAAATTGTTTGTGCTGAGATATATTTAGAGGGCTTTCTTATTGTTCAGGGTCTTAAGGAACATTTTGGAACAATAATCAGAAGCGTGTCATTTGGGTATTGTTAGCAAAGGCCTTTTCTATTGAATTTTCAAGATGTTGTAAAATGAGATTATGTGAGTAGCACCTCTGGACACTTTTTCCCATCATTGTGTTGGTATCAATCGCTGACTTCCACTGTTTCTCCTGGTGTTAAATAGAAAAGTTGTTTCCCACTGCTCTGATTGGATCATTTATAATGCATGACATAACTGATAACCCTTAGGAGACTAGTCATTGTAGGGCTTGCTGAGAAACCTGGACAACAGACCGGGGGGCCTTTTGGCCCAAAAGACAGAGTTTGAGAAGCCTGATTGCTTCAAAGTCCTGTAGTATCCAAAATGATCTTATTTATGAACCGGGGCTGGGTGAGGGGGAAATGCTATCTCAGCTTCTGTTGGGAATAAGTTGAATAAGTGATTCTCTCAGCCAACAAGTCTCATTTGGCTCTTTTCCTAAACTCCTCCCTTCTGGCAATGATATATTACAGTTGGATCTCATATGATGTGAAGACCTGAGATATTTTCCTGAGATAGGCCGGAGGTAAAAAAAAGGAAAAGTTATGCCCAGAATGTAACTGGTGTGAGGAGGCCAGATTTTGATCTGAAATATAGATGCACACAATAGGCAGCTTTCAGCCTAATTCTGTGTTATCTGAAATACCAGAGTCTGTGGGATGTAGAAGCTGCTGCTGGGTGTTTCTTTCTGCTGTCTCTAGGAGGTATGAGACAGGATGAACTTTCCTGTTCTTGACCCAGCTGGTACAAAATGAAAAGAAAAACCTGGTGGGCATCTTGCCATTAGACACACATATTTGCTCGTTGCCCAGTCCTCCCCTGACCTGGTCTGATCCAGTGTGGGGTCCTTTCAATAGATATTCTTTCTCTTTTTCCTGGTCCTCAGGCATTAGTATGTCTTTCACCTTTTGTTGAATGTAGCCATTTTTAAAAATTATGTGCACTTACCTTATTGGGGAAAATCTGGGTTTATAGTAAGTTTTTCCAAAGTCCCTCACCTTGGATCTTTATGAATTAGTGTAAACCCATCCAATCTAGCCTTGATCTTGTGGGTTAGGGTTAACCTAGCAGTGAAGAAGATGGAACACCTCTCCCAACCACCATCTACCTGGATGCTGCAGTCATGAACTGGAGCGTGCTGCGGATTGCCACCTCCAAGGGAGGCTTGCTCATTCACAGCAAGGTGAAGGGCCTTTTCAGTAGCGGCCCCAGAGTTATGGAACAAGCTTTCCATTGAGACCCACTGGGTACCAACTTTAATACCTTTTTGGCACCAGGTTAAGGCTGCAATGTATATAATTAGGGCTTTGCTGGCTGTTAATCAGACCAATCATATGATTGAAGCTATTGTGGCTTTTTATATTTGTTTCACATTTGGTTTTAAATTTTGTATGGTGACATTTTTGTGCTGGTTTTATTGCTCTCTCTATTTTATATAGTATTTTATGTCTTGTAAACCACCC
>NW_025335727.1:9415154-9495055 GCF_004798865.1 Varanus komodoensis | reverse complement strand
AGCATCTGCTATAGTAGCCTATGAAAAAGTTATCATGATACCCTTAGTGCTTAGTCTGGGTATGAGAGTAAGCGAAGTAGCACAAGCCAGAAGGAAATCTTTACTCCTGGAGATGCTGGTCCAGCCTGCAAGAGGGAGATCTATGAATGAACCACAGAGAAGTGGCAGCACAACAAGCAAGCCCTGAGAGGAGCTTAGAGTCAACCCAGCAAAACATCTGAGTGCACTGAGTACCACAGCAGAGCTCATCTGAGAAATGTCTCAAGGGCAGCTAGATTCAAGAGTAGCGAATTCAGGCCAAAGGCACAAAGGAAGCAATGATTTTTGGGAGGTGTGGGGAGGGATTATCTTGAACAGTGCTTTTTTTGTAAGAAAAAGGGTGCCGGAACTCATGAAATTATTTACCTTCCACATGTAGTCAGTCACTGTACACACCCACACACATCAGTTGTATAACAAAACATAATGGTTGCCTCCTGCAGTAAGCACTCAGTGCACGACCACACAAACAATCATAAGCCGAGCAGCGCCATCACAACCAGCACAGACGAAGCACGCATGCACCGGACTCGACACACAAGCAGCCCGCATGCACCGTTTTAATGATTTAGCCACTGACCTGCTACGCTTGACAGGGTGATTCAAATCCACATGGACCAAACATCAAATTTTCAAAAGTTACTTTTAAAATTTGGAAAATCTGTCGAAAAATGGTGCTGGAACTCTGTTCTGGTGCGTTCTATGACAAAAAAAGCACTGATCCTGAGAGATTCCCAGGATAAGGCAAAGCAAAGGATTCAGTGCCTGGGTTCTGGAGAAAGGAGAGGATCTTTGCAAAAGTTCCCAGGTTCCTAACTGGGTTTGGGGCTGTTTGATTGTCTGCCATGATAATGCTAAGAGAAGCAGGAGAAGCAGTTAGTTTTGTTTCCAAAACAAATGATTTCAAACGGATATTCAGGTGGTACTCCAATCTATGGTTTTAGCTCAATGTGAAAATGCTTAAGGACTACAGGTACAGTATATCCTGCTCGTTTTAATTGGCCAACTTCCTGGTGGATTCCCTAGCCAGACTGATGGCTTAGCCATCAGGAAAGCACGTGTAATTATCCAGGGCTCCTGCAGTTTTCTAGCTCTCATGTGGACCACTCCTATCGCATGTGTTACAGTAGAGGACACAGGTCACAAATGTCAGTTGTGACAAAGGTAGGTCACAATCATACCCATCAGATTATTTTTGCTCCTAGCTAGAAAGAGTCTGGAAGACTTGTCCTTGACTGTCAAGATCTGAGCAAAACATATGGGTGCAAGCCACCATGACTTAACTTCTCAGTTACAAAAACTTATCCTCCATGAACTTGCCTCATTTTCAAAAATATTATATAGGCAAGTAGTCATTAACACTTCCTGAACTGATCTCCCATTCTACTTGGGGACTCTGAATTCTTGGGAAAGGAGAAATGTTTGTCTCTTTCCGCACCATGCATAATTTCATACACTGGATAAGCTGATAAAATGCTATGTTGCCATCCTCCTGCTGCCCATTTAGCGATCTTTTCTAAACTTTGGAGTGCTCCTGAGAAGTCCTCTTTGGATTTATGCTGCTGCCTAAAGACAACGCTACTTGCTACAGTCTAACAGGTTTGCTCCTTGCCCCTCTCCAATTACTTGGCAGAGTGTCTTCTGATCAGACCTCCCGTAATGAGCCTTCTGTAATGGAAGAAGCCGCCCCGTGTCATTGTCCCCTGCCCCCACTCCCTGGCCAAGCAAAACACGTGCCAAGAGATTTCAGAAGCTGGAAAGCTGCCATGATCTTTTCCCTAGAACAAAGACAGGCACTTCATCCCTCATATGCAAACCTTTACAAGGGGTACAGTTTTGCTAAATGGCTGCATTATACTGCTACAATTAGGGTACCTTTCTGTGGATTCAAATTAGGCCTGACATACGCCTGTTTGAAGAGGTTCCCCAGGAACTAAAGAGCTACTTCCATCAGTTGACTTGGCTAGCTGTAGGAAACTTGACACGATGTTGAGAATTTTCTGCACTTAACCATGAAACAAATCTGCCACAGGTATCAAGTGGGCTTTTGTTTTTTTTGGTGCTGTAATCAGATTACAAATTGAACATTTCCATATGTGCAAGCTGGCAGGTCTATCGCTGGCTATCTAATCTTCGGCCGCCCTCAAGTGCTGGTTTCGGGAGGGGTGGTGGTATTAACATGGAATAATGGAGATGTGAATACAGCGTCCACGTTGTGTGAACATATGTTAATGAGCTGAGAACTGGCGCTCCAAAGAAGCAGCTGTTAAGAATTTTTATGCAATCTTAAAAAACCGGTTTCTTAATTACTGATAATTTAGCAAAAATGGCATTCCAAGCTATTCCCTGAAATGCACCCTCCACAAGCTTTAGGACACAGAGATGGAAAGAGATCTTAGCTTTTCATCGCTGATCATTCAGTTTCACAGAATACATTAGCATGAAAAGTAGAAAGAAAGTCTAGGGAATTTCTGCCATACTGGTCACACAGAATGAGATGTGAAATACATAAAGGCTGTTTCTACTCAGAAAACAGAATGCTTCATTATGCAAAGAGTTTAGTGAAACTTAACACCTCGAGACTATAGAAATCTGCTTTCTCCAGTGTGGTCCATCACAGTCATCCTCAACTTTTTCAGACGCAGGAGCCATTATTTGTTATGCATCTTCAGAAAAATGTTTCCAGGGCTGCTTATAAAATGATTTTTTGAAAAGATCTGCAACAACAGGAAAATCATAGCACAGATCAAAACTGCAGATGAAATGCAAAATTTTAGAGACAATGCCATGCTCCAAAACAAAATTTCAGAGCAGCATACAGTCCTAGTACCTCAGCTGGCATAGCCAGTGGTGAGGAATGATAGAGGTTGTAGTCCAAAACATTCAGAAAGCCACAAGTTGTCCACCTCTGATCTAAAGTTACAATAGGCTAATAGGGAAGGTCCTAATGAGTATATTTGGTCCCTAAACCATTTAGGGGTTCATGGTAAGCACCAGTACTTGAGCTGAGCTTGACAGTCAACATACATCCAATGTAGCTACCCGAGAACTCATGCAACATGCCTGTACCTAGGCAAATGAGCCGTAATTCTTGGAACCAAATTCCGAACTATTTGAAGCTTCTGAAATATTTTCAAAGATACCCTCATGTAAAATGCATTGCAACAACCCAAGCTGGAGATTGTTTGAATATGGACCACTATTCATAGTTACTTGAATATGTATTCAGGTTAACTTGCCCAGAAAAGATCAAGCTGACAAAATGAGACAAAGCTGGTTCATCACACTCTGAGTCACTGAAGCCATCTGGTTCTCAAGCGACACTGCTGGTTCTAGGAGCATGTGCCTGGTTTATTAAGGGGAGTGTCATCTGATTCTAATCAAGTTATAAGCCAGTTCCTGGACCCAGGAACAGTGCTTCTGTCTTGTCAGCATATTGCTTCAATTGTTTGGCCCTCACCCAACCAAAACCTGAATCCAACCAATATTTCAGATCTCTACAAACTCATTGGACTCCGAAGTCAGTCATCTACAGGCTCCTGACACCTTATTCTCTGTCTTTGGATGACTTCACTTGGAACCTTCTGATGGATGTTATGGAATTAGATGGGTCTTCATAGCTCAAATTCCAGCAACAATCTCCTGGTGCTTCTATCAGAAAGTGACCCAGTAGGCATGAGTGGAACGACTATATCACCATGGCCCCTTAAACCCATTCCATAGTCTAACAAGATACTGATGGTAACAAGAGCTCCTTCCTTCTCCCTCCCTTTACATAGACAACCGAAAATGACCATCTAGAGGAAATGAATGGGAGGCAGCAGTGGCAAAGACAGATGCTTTTGTGCCTTGCCCCAGGTATTGGATGCATGTCAGCCCCCAACATGATTTAAATGTGCCTTAATTAATTAATTTCAGTTCTTTGGTTCTAACTTCTTGAAATCCTAACATATACCAAATGTTGTTGAATTAAGTTCTACCAACCACACAATCACAGAACACTTGAACTACCAAAACACACTGTTGGATATCTTTATTAGGACCAACAAAGCATTCCTGATGGAGTTATTACCCAACTGTGGATTTTGGGGTTTTATTTCTCATGGGCTTGTTTTGTGTATGGTCACCTGTTTTTTTATTTAGCACTTGTATCGATCCCTGGGTTTCTCTCTATGTCCAGATACTTGGCATGTTCTTCAGGGTGGGAAAGGAGAGTTACAGCTCTGACTACACCTACTAAGGTGTAGATTCCAATTCATTACTTATCTGGGAGCAAACCTATTGAACTCGGCATGACTTATTTCTGACTAAAGATGTTTAGGATTACACAGTAAGTCTGATGTAATCCTCAAATGTTTTCCCACCATTCACAGACCTTTGAGAATCCCCTGCTGTTTCCCTACCCCAAAAAATTTCCCATACCATCTCAGCTACCTTTCCCTGCCCCACAAGCTTCATATATTCACATCCAAAAACATTCTGCTACCTGACACAGAGCAACAGATGCTGCCTTCCTCTGCCCCAAATGCAGTCAAGGTTCACAGTAGCGCTCACAACCAGTCAAGTTGCTTTGGTCCTGGAGGTAGAATATCTTCCAAGTTTCTCACCCCTTCCCTGGCAGTGAAAATACAATAATAATTAATACATTAAATAATGGATAATCTAATCTGCTGTGTTTTCCTGACATTCTAAAGCAGCTAATGGAGGAAGCTGCCTCAGACTCCAATCTCTCTCTCTCTCTCTCTCTCTCTCTCTCTCTCTCTCTCTCTCTCTCTCTCTCTCTCTCTCTGCGCGTGCGCGCGCGCCTGTCTGTCTGTCAGTCCGTCCGTCCATTGGTCTGTGGGCGAAGAGGACATTTGAATTCAGGGGAAAAAATTCTCAGGGGGAAGGATTTAAGGAAGGAAGCAGGAGGGGAAGTCGGTCAGCTCATTCACAGGGATCAGATGCAACAAAGATAAACAGGGTCCCTTTGCATTGCCATTTTTCTCTGCTTGCATGTAAGCAGCAGTTTGCTAAATAATGCCTTTGCAGAGTTCTGTCCAAGCATATTGCACCACAGAAAATCTGTGAGTCTTTAAGGTGCCACAAGGCATGCCTACTCACTTTTCTCTAGCCTAATGTAGACCCCTGGTGCCAGGAAGAGCCTGTGCCCACCAGAATCTGAAAGCCTGGATCGTGGAAAAATCAAATCCTGCCAGAAGGATGATTGCCGAGCCAAGGAGATCCAGGCACTCTCAAGACTCTCTCAAGTCAGCTGCCAAGCATTATCTTGCCCCAGATTCAGCGCTGCTCATGCAATTGCCGCCCGCCCAACTTTTTTTTGCTAGAAAACCACTATGTGTTTCTCCAGGGTAAAGGTCTGGGCAGCATGGAGGAAACACCAGATGACAGCCGATTGCCTTCTGGGGTTCTTGTCAGCCTTGCTATGGGCAGAGGACAAGCGCAATTCCATCCTAGAAACCACCTACACCTCCCCCCACACCTCCTCTCCTGTCTTGTCTCTGAGGGTCCTTGGGAGTGTCAACAAGCACTGATCACTTCCCCTCCCCTCTGCCACAGCTGCACAACAAACAACTGGCAAACTCCCCAGGCGGCCGCCCGCATGCACTCCCTTGTGCAAGGCTGCCCAGTGGGGCAACTCCCCCCGTCCCTAGTAAGAGAACCCCCCCCGCCCATGTGCCTGCCTGCAAAGGGCAGCACGTGTGCTGTGTGCGCCTGGGGGAGCATGAACACACATGCACCAGGGAGGAGAGGTGTGGGTGGGCAAGCCTGCACAGTGACACAGAGCAAGGCAGCAGCTGGGGAGCGACTTCAGAACAAGCACGCTGCTCGTGAGGAAGCAGGTGCTCTGCTGACCAGCAGGCGAAAACAGCAAAAGGCCAGCTGGCTGAGGCCATACTCAGGGGAGTCTGTGGGCCAATGAGGGAAAAGCAGGAGCAGTGCATGCTGGGACTGATTTTCAGCAGTGGGGTTGCTAGGATATGTGCTGTGGGTAAGAAGAAAGATGGCGGAGGGCGGAAACCACTCCTGCATGGAAATGATGCACCTGTTTGAACCCTGGACCCAAGGTGAGATACCATGCAGTATGGTTGCTATCTGGTGTCGTCTAGCTGTATGTGTGAACGCAGCCAATATCCGAGCGGTGTACTATGGTGGCTTAGGGATTTGTGTTCCTAGAATAAACTGCTCTGCTGAAATTTTCTTTATGACTTTGTGTGCCCCAGCTGAACAAAATGCTGACTTGCTAGCATCTGTAACCAAACTTGCCCATTGCTTTTAGACTGTTCCACCTTTCTATCGGTTTAGTAATTATTTCTCAATATATTTTATTTTGTTCCTCCAAAGGGAACTACCACTACTATAATAGGGGTGCAGTAGGCCAATGGAACATCCAGATTGGTTTGATTGCTTCTTGTTTGCTTGGTTGTTTGAAAGATGGGTGGATAGTGTCTTTCAGCAAAGTTTCATTTGAAAATGGGAGAGTGGAAAGAGTAACACTGTTGATGCCATGTTTCAGATGCTACCACGGGGAGAGCTCTACATGTGAGAATCATAGAATAGAAGAGTTGGAAGGGGCCATGAAGGCCATCAGGTCCAACTCCCTGCTGTTGCAGGACACCAAGTTACACCATCCCACTCAGAGGGCTGTCCAAGTTCTTTTTGAATGTCTCCAGTGTGCGAGCGCCCACCTTCTGTCTAGGCAACTGGTTCCACTGTTGTATTGCTCTGACCACGAGAAGGCTTTCCCCCTGTCATCTTGTCAGGGACACCTTGAACTGAGCCTCCGAAGATGAACTTAGCAACAAGACCAGTCAGTATGGGCACAGGCATTCTCTCAGGTATCTGGGCTCTAAGCTTCACAGGGCTTTAAAGATAAACACCAGCATTTTGAATTATACTTGGAAATGGGAGCTTTCTCCATATCACTGAAATATATGCCCACTTAAATATGTGTCCAGCAGTTGGTTCCAGTTAACACTCTAGCAGAAAGATGTTGAAGTACAATTTCTGATCAGCCTTCAAAGGAAGTCTGACTTGCAACATACTACAGTAGTGAATCCTCAGTGTTACTGCAGCTTGGATGATGTGTTTAGACTAATCTTTCCAGGAGAAACTGCAACTCACTTAGCCTAAGTTGAGGAAAGGTTCTCCTTTCCACACAGGCTACTTGGACCTCCAATTATGATAGATCTAGGAGTACCTCTAGGCAGGCTACTTAGAACTGGAACCTTAATTTTGGTAGGAATGTCAGTGTATTGACCCTTATTTCTTCAGAACAGAACAGTGACTTGGCTCCAGGGCTTTGACAGCCAATCCATATAAAAGCTACCTGGTAAGACATTGTGAAGTTCAAGGCATATGTGAATGAAGTGCCCTGACATGAGTTTCCAGCTCTCAATGCATCACATCCCTATAGCTGTCTAAAGTAGTCTTGGTAGTCTACAAATATGGGCCTTTTAAAGCACCAAATGCAGTTGGTAAGGAAGCCATTGATTACCAGCCCTGCCACGTTCAAGAGTCTGGCATCAGCTGTAGGTGATGTATTGGATGGCAATATGCAATTCTTTATTTAGGCTTTTTATATCACTCTGATTACTTACTGCTGCATGAAAAACCCTTGATAGTGTACATTAGAAGTAACTTGAACTAACACTTGTCTTTGTAACTGACAGGTCGGAGAAACTGGAAGCTAAGAATTTATTTTCTGGGCATGCATCCCTTCCTTTCTAGCTGTGAGGGTCCATTAAGACTTCACATCCACCTATTTTTACTGCTGGGGAAAGCTTAACTTCAAATCAGTAACTGCAACTAAATCAGAGATGCTTGCAAGCTTGTTTCTGCATCAATTATCCTGAAATAACAACAACTCATCTCACTTTGGACCCTGATATGTGATAATTAATCAAAGGGTGAAGAGAATCTGAGAGCAAGGAAAACAAGATAGGACAATTAGAAGTGCTTGACTCACCTCTACCTCATGCAGAGCTAATTGCTTGTGAAAATAAATGGACATTATCTTGGTTATGCAGATGGGGATAGAGATCAAAATACATTAGAAGCAAAAATGGATTTGTCAGTGACAGTCTGGCTAAAACACCCCGGGATACCCTACCTATGAATACATCACAACCACACTGTGTCAATAAATTCCAATGCCCAGTATCTGAGGCCACTAGTTTTCGAATAGTACCACCGGTTGTGTAGTCCATACAGGTTTGCAGTGGATGAATGATAATGTGGGACTCCCAATTATCTTGCTCACACACAGTGTCAAGGCCAGGAACACAATGTTCCCTTGCATTCCCAAAGGATGTGTCTCAAAAAGTGTGTACTACTTAACTCAGGACATTTGGGGAGCCTGGCTCAGAGATACTGAAACTGCTCAGCAGTGAATTGGGGCAGGGAAGGAATGCTTGCATCATTCATAAATAAGGTAATTATAACATAACTTGCTACAGAATGTGATGGCCAATAGCTAAGATTATTTAAATGACCACCACCTAATGGAAGATAGGGCTATCAATGGCTATTAGCCATTGGCATTATCCCATTCAAAGACAGAGTATGTCTGAAGATCAGGTACTGACTGGGTCATACAAAGGCCCCCCCTCTCCCTGCCACCAAGATAGATCCTACAGTTACTGGGTAGGGCTAATAGATGGTAGGAATGAAAACGCCTGTGTTGAAAGTTACCCACAGTAACAAGGGCTGGGCATGTGTCTAATTGGGTTCACATGACACATTGTGGGCAACTAACCATGGTTGTTTGTCTTGTATGTGAACCCAGACAGCTTGTGTATGGGCAACCCATGGGTTGCATATCATTTGAACCTAGGGAACCAGTCGACATCAGGTACATGGAAGCACTGAGCAATCCCCTTGGCAAGGGCAGCAGGACCTTTTTTGCTGCTCTTGCTGAACCTGTGTGGGCCAGTCACAGCTGCTCCACCGAGTGCCCAAGCAGCATTTTGGAGACCCAGTCACTGGCTCACTCCCTTTAGTGCAGCCAAACAATACACATGTAAGTAGACCACATGTAACTGCTAAACCTTAGGTGTAGCATCCATGGACATTGCGCAAATGTACTCAACCTGTTGATGGCTCTAACAGGAGTATTTGGGGGCTAAAGTAATTATGGTGTGTACATGTATGGGTGTGTATACAAAAGCAGCGTTTCTGTACTGAATTGTTATTTTTACCAGCCAGGGAAATGTCCTGCCAAAACGTTGCTGAAAAATGAAGCTTGTTGGCTGATCCATCCTATAGCACAAAACCCTCCAAAATGCCATGAAAATGATGCTTTCGTTTTTGTAATCCTTTATTTTTTAAATTTGATCCTCCCATAGTAATGTACTGAAATGCATAACAGTTACATTGTACAAAGCATTTAAAGAAAGTACCTCGACTTGCTGGTTATTTCAAAATGAGATAATAAACAAAAGGAAAATAAAATCTGGTCCCTCACCAAAAGGGCAAGATACCCGCCCCCTCCCTTCCCCTGCCCCCAAAATAACTGAATACAATTCATTATTTATTGGGGTTTTTCTTTTTAAACATAAGTTTGGAACACTTCATTTTACAAATAGGATTAACATGAACGTAACATCACACAAGCTCGCAGACAACCAGCATAAAATATTGGGTACAGTTTTCTTTTTCTTTTTTTTAATCAGAAGAATCATGCTTTCATGAAGAAAAATTAGAATGCTTTATACATTTGAATCATTTTGCTGTATTACGAAAAAAATCTCTAAATCACCTCTATTCATTATTTAGCTTCAGTAAAATGAAAAAAAAAACATAGTAAAAGAGGAATGTAAGATTTTCTTTTCAAACACTGTATGCACACTCATATATGCAGATCAGCTAGCCTCCCTTTTTTCTTTTGAAGTTCATGGGTGCCCAGAAAACAACGGGGGGACTGGAACAGTGCTATTAATTTCATACGAACAGTGCTACATTTAGCAAGAGTGCTTTTTTTTTTTTACTTAATCCACAAACAATTGTTTGCAAACAAATAAATACATGGTACACGCAACACCAAAAAAGAAAGAAATCAAGAGCAACAAATGAACAACACCAACAAAATAAAACAAATAAACAAAACAGTGATGATTGTCTAAAATTAAAATGCCATTACATTGATCAGGGAAACATTGAAATATAGTGGTATGTTGATGAGGCTGAGCCTTTTGCAAGAAATTTGCTGAAGACCCAACTCCTTGGATTGCTGAACTCTCCCAGTTCTTCTTTTTTTTTTACAATATACACAGACATCTTACATTATTGTCTCATGTGGTTCACTATTTTTTATTTTTACAATGCAGTTCAGAAGGCAAAAGTTAAGGAGAGAGCAAGATATTCCTTGTCATTAGGCTCTAGGTTAATGGCTGATGTACATTCAAGGAAACTGCTTCATCTTCTTTTGATGGTTACAAATGCATAAAACAGAAATGAAGAGGATTTGTACAGAATAGCAACTGTTCCTAATCCTGCCTCCAATTACTCTATACAGAAAAAACCCAAAAAAACAAAAAAACCCTAAACATACAAACCAAAGAAAAAAGGAAAATAATTCTGTTTTAGTTCAATGGAGTGCTCATGTATTTAGCAATATAGGTCTGAACTCATAAGTCCCTCTCCAAGCAGGTGGAGTGGAAGACACATTTTCCCCATTAAGGTCTATTTGATCCATGTATTTTGAAAGTCGTATTGATCCTCAAAATGTCAGCAGCTGCCTTCGCTGTGCAAAACAAAATATTGAGAATAAATAGTTTTTTTCTTCTTCTTCTTTCAAATCATTCAGTTTAAGGTCACCTGACTTTAAATGTGACCTGTCGATTTCTAAGGCATTCTGCTCTGCAGTCTTTTAAATAGTCTTCTAGCAAAGAGCTGGGTTGCTAGTTTGGACTTGGTCCGAATCCAGTTGCATTTAATGGTGTCATACATGACTAATGGATTGGATGGTCCCAGATTCTGCAGCAGCTCTTGCCATGTTGTGCCACATGCTGGACGAATTATGGGATGCAGAGTGGAGAGAGTCTTTGTCAGAGAGTGAAAGCATCATAGCATAGGCCTATGGTCAAAGGGAAAAAAGAAGCTGAAATCAGATACTCAGCAATATTGCTTAAATCCTTGGTTCTATCATTGAAGAGCCTATCCATGCATTGGGAATCACCTCAGAACCCACCCATGTTAAGTAGCAAAAAGCAATCTTCCACAAGGTTTATGAATTCGTGTGACTAAGGTTGCCCCTCCTCTCAGGCTCTGTTTCTTAAACCTTTTGAACTTCTAAATGCCTTTTTGTCTCTTTCTTTCTTTCCTTCTTTTTTGGCTTTCTAGGCCTCCAATACTGTAGTGAGATCCAAAGGACTATGCATGACTCCCCTAACACATGGACTAAGACTTCTAAATACCTCGCTCCTTCTCTTCTGCATTTTCTCAGGCCCTGTAAAAGCTGCTCTGAAAATTAACAGCCTCTGTCTGGTCCATTCCACTAAGGTCTGGTTGCAAAGAACAGATGATCACATGGGGAGAGAGGCAGCAGCAAAGGCAGGCTTGGGACAGGCAAAGGCATTTCACCTTCTCTAGTCCTACCCTACTAGAAAAGATGGTGAGCTTCCACGGAGCCACTCAAATGAGGAAAACGGCAACTGTTCAGCTGCTAAGGCCTAAACTGGCAATCCTTCACACATTTGAGATATATCGCACTAGTCAGAAACATTACTGCTGTGTAAAAAATACCATGTATAACAATTCACTGATTTCAAAACCGAATTGGATGAAATGTTCTGTTGGTGGCCTCTTGTTAAAGTCAGTAAGAGGTTTCCCAAGGAATTCAGTGTGTCCAAACAGAACCTCGTGGCACATTCCTAACTTTGTGAAACTAAACAAACTGGAAAATAGTATTGTCAATCTCCTACAAAGAAAGAAAGTGAGCAGCACTGTTGATACGACTGTGTGGGACATTAAACATCTCCAACTGCAACAAGAGCTGGCCAAATGAGCTTCAATCGAGGCGTGTGGCTTCAGGTTACATATGGACAGTCTTCAGGACACCTAGCTGCTCTGACTCCATCATAACCTGTACGTCTGAATTACCAGAGCCAATGCAGACACAACAGGGGATCTCCCCTCACTGTTTCTATGAGAATGGAATAGCACATACAATGTCACATTCTCTTTCCCATAGTGTTCCATTCCCTGGCACAAATCTTCCCCATCTACCCTAACTAAGTTCAAGCATCACATCAGCGCTTATGCCAAAGGCAGTGTTTCTGCCCGAGAGGTGTTTCACTTGAAATGACCAAAGGAGTCTCATTGCTTAATTACAAGGATGGTTTCTTGATGGTTTCAAACCCTGGTTGATGGCCAACAAGGTGAATATTGGTGCTAATATAATGCAGAACCATTGTTAAGGGGCAAAGCAGGGGCAGCATATGAACTGCAGGTCAGAGGTATCCATTGTTATATTTCTCCAGGCTGCTAGATGCATCCCTTGCCCATTTATCATGGGCTATAAAACTATATGGGCTATATGGTTAATCACCCCTATGGCCAAGTCTTCTGGACAGTTGGATTTCGACTGTTGGAAATTTGTTAACTGCATATCAGCAGCTGCTGTAATTTGCATCCTCCAAGGAGAAAACAGATTTTACCTGGGATTTGGACTTGCGATGCAATGGCTGCTTTAACTCTTCTGGCAGATGGGAAGTACTGAACGTTGCCAATTCAGCTTCACTGAACTGGCTTTCTTCTATTTTCCTCACTTTGAGGCTATCAGTGAAGTGCCTTATATGATCCAAAGCAGAAAGTCCAGTTTTATTAAACTCGTCCTCTTTATACCTATGAAAAGGTACAAGATAAGCATACTGATAGGTCATTGGTGATTTTGACATTATTATAACTTTTTATACAATTAATCCTGATATTTGTAATACACACTGGGCAAAATTCAAAGTATGTTGCATTGCTTTAAAAAAATAAAAAGGCAACTTCTTAAAATTAATGCTCTACCTTTTCCAAGGTTTGGTTATATCACTGAGACATGTACCTACCTGCCAGGAGAAGACTTGCAATTCATTTCCAAAGCATTTGCTTCTTCATAATCACCCTCAGCTGCTTCTTCAGATACATTGCCTGTTGCAAGTTCCTTAATTGGCTTGCCCGCTGCCATCTCACTTTCTTCATCTTCCTCATCCATCATTACTTCATCTTCTGCTTCTTCGTCTTCCAACAAATCTGAGTTCTGGCTTGCTACCAGAGTCTTTTCATCCTTAAAGTGGCCTCCATTCATTCTTTAAAAGACAGAAATATAGACAGTCCCCACTGTGAGTAGTTGCAGAAATAGGAGCTTTGCTTTCTGTACTTTGTTTTGCATTGACCATCCCATGAGTCATTATTTTGCCACAATTAAAATCAATACTGCTCCATCTTAATCCATTAAGCTACCAGTCCTTCTTTGAAATTCAATCCACAGCCTGATCAGATTGTGAAGACAGCTTTTCTCAATACTATAGCCTTCGTTTTAGGTTGCCACATGTCATTATTCTAGAGCGTAGCATTTACCACTAGCCTAAATTATTCACACCATCAGCTATCTCCCACTGCACTTTATTCCAGAGGAAGATGTGTGACAACTGTCAGCAGAGAGCTGCCTAATGCATCGCAGAATTGGCCAGTAGCAGAGAGCCCACCTTCCAGGGGCTTTGTTTTAATCTGAAGTCCTTGAAGGAAGGGGGCAAGGCAAACCTCATAAATAAGCCAAATAATATATACCACATGGTCATTCCATTTACAGGAAGGACCTTTACCCAGTTCTTGGCCGCACAGTAATTTGGCCAGTGTGTATTGTGCTGGGGCACTGAAGTGCATTAGAAACACTTGCTCCAAGGCTTCAGTGGGCTTAAGCACACTTAATGCCATAATGGATTGTGGCTTTTGTGGTAGAGAAACAATCAAATAAATCATTGACATTGTTTCGTACTGTACACCAGGAATTTAGTCCCGTTTGGTTGCATGAATCACTCTCTATAATTTTAACTGTAGATAAGCATTGATTGACTTGCCTGCATTATAACATTATAACATTTTAACTCAAACTTGTAACCAAATGTTCTAGTTTACCGGAAGCTGCCAGGCCTGCCCAACCCATTCCCTGGAGCCAAATTACCCCTTTCTAAATACAAGGGAATCTCATTTCTCATCTGGCTGCTTTTAGATTTTCCAATAAATTGTCTATTTGGCTAAATAGAATGAAACCACACTAGAAATTATCCCATCATAGTCCCAACCATGCAGCATTGCCCACAAACAATTATCTTTTGAAAAAGTTTGTGTCTACGTTAGTCAACATGTCTATGTTCATTTATATTGCAAGAAGAAAAAAAGAAATGGAAATCAACTAATTATCATTAAGGACTATAGGTTTCATTAAACATAAGGAAATAATCTTGAAAATAAGATCAAGAAAGCCCTGTATTTACAATGATCTTAAGAAAATTGAACTCGTCACCATCACACTGTTGGGCATCTTTGGCATCTTTTAACATGGTGTCCTGATAATACCTCTTAGATGGCCATAAGAAGGCCATATTAGCCTTAAACCAGCATTGCCAGATTGCAAACTATACAAGATGAAGACTGTATAAAGTGAAAAGTACTTGGATTTAGACCAATATATGATTAAGAAACTTATTTTCTAATTACATTTTTCACGTGTGGTAATTTGCCAGGTATGAAATATCTATCAAAAGTAGTCTAAAGTACTGAATTTTGAAAGGAAACACTGGATGACCCATCAGCCTCTTCTTCTTGGAGATGTCCTATCTGAGGACATGTTGAGACCAGATGTGAAAAGTAACCCATAGTTATCAGGCAAGAATAAAAGCTGAATATGTATGCCATATATAAACATCTGCCTTCATGAATATAAGCCTACCAGTTTTGACCCTGGCATAAAATGAGTGACAGGCATGAAAAAGTGACAGAAGCAGTAGGCAATTTTTGTCCTAGATTATGGAACACAAGCTTCTGAAAGACGGAAGCTGGCAGCATTTTTCACTGCATGTTCACCTGCTACATAGCATCTGCTCATGGGGACCATGTGGGGCAAGTACACTCTCCAATGGGTTCCAGGCATGACATCATTCAGAGATCAGCAACCCAGCTGTCCTGTCATGTCTGACCTACCTATCCTTCCTTTCAGTTCCTCTCAAGGCTTAGGATGGGGCAGGGGGTCAGTAGATTAAACACAGAAGTTGGGGGAATGTCCTCATGTTTAACTGGGAATGTCTCCTCCTGAGGCAAAGAAGTAATAGATGGTAGTTGTAGAACCAGGATCCTCCATTTCATAGTGGGTGCATGCCATCCATTTCAATGGGTGCATGCCTGCCCCATCTAGCGCTACTGTCCGGTTCCTCACAACACAGGTGGCTGAGACCCAGTCAAGGGAAGTCAGTACATTAAACTGGGGGTAAGAGTCCATTGAGCTCAGTTAAGAGTGGCTGCAAAGCAAACAGGATGTGGCCTGGAAAAAGCAGCAAGGCCAGCTTTCAACATCCCTACAGCAGGTATCCTTGCAGCCTGCCAAGTCCCCCATTTGGTAGCCTTCCCCATAAAGAAATGAGCAAGTGGTGTGAGACTGGGGCTGCGCAGATGGTTTTCCTGTTCCCTCTAGCACAGGCTCCTGACATTAACTTAAAAGTGAACAAATGAGTCATTTCCCAGCTCACAGGTGAGGTCAGGTAAGATGCAGGGAGAACGCAGGAACATCACCCTGAGATGCAGAGCAGGGGTGATGTCCATGCCTGTTACATAATCTTGTGGAAGTATACACTTCTGAGGAAAGATTATGCGTACCCTCAATGTAATATTTCTGCAAAACCAAAGTGAAAAAGAGCAAATGAACACAAACCATGATTTGATTTAGAATCTGATACGACAATAATTGTAGGAATATTCCATATGCATGGGTTCTGTTTCTTAATAGCAGTTCATACTGCACAGCACTAGGGTGAATATGGTCACTCTTTTGTTGAGCTATTATAATGGACTTGAGCTATTAAGAGAGTATTCCTGGTATTGGGGGAAAATTACAGCAAATGCATAAGGAGTTGATGGAATAATCTGTTAGAGAGGAGGAGATAAAAGATATTATTGATAACCTAAAAGTTGGAAAAATGCTTGGGATAGATCGTATAGGCCCAGAGCATGGTAAAACCTTTTAAAAGATGTTGATTCCAAAATTAAAATCTTTGTTTAATAAAATATTGGAAGGAGTAAGATGCCAGCATCTTGGGAATCCTCAATAGTTTTAATGACAAAACTCAAGAAAAATTTGACAGATTCTGGAGCCTATCAACCTATATCGTTGATTAACCAAGATGCAAAAATTTTTACAGCAATATTTGCAAAGAGGATGAGTAATTTTTATTTGTAATTATGTTAATGGAAATATTCTTAACATCAGTGGTGCGTTCTAATCCCCTAATGTTTCTTGATTAATTTATGGGATTTCTAGACCACCTGTCCTGAAACCACCAAGGGAGCCAGTGCTTCGTCCTAGTTGGGTTTTCTGGGCAGTATTCAGTTCAGGGATTTTGGTTTTTAGACTGGACAATATCTTATTAAAGTGGCATTGTTTTGTTTTCTTAAGCAGTGACCCTAGTGACACCTAGAAGTCATCTTCAGGATCATACACCATGATTAAAGATTGCCTCTATCAAGTTGGAGCCTCTGCCTTCCTAATTAGTAGATTTACAGATGGAAATGTGTTCTAGACTGCTATTTCACAGGGCTTTTGGGAGTTAAGGTCTGTCTTTATAGAGCAGCCGTGTGACCCTTTGTACATATAGCATGGCCCATACACAGTACACTGTAGTGTCTAGCTCTTGGATTGGATCCTTGTGCATCCTATGTGAAAATAAATTGTGGCATCTATCCCTGGAGAAAAGCAGTATTAAGAGGCTTAGACATTCACAATAAGCACATTTTGTTGGGATTCGTGATTTCAGTCTCAGTTCCTCATCATTTGTAGGATCTATAAAATTCTCTGGACTTGGTCAGCTACATATTTAAATAGTTTAAATATGTTTATGCATGGGACATTTCTGGTAAAAGTCAAATCAAAACAAAGCAGATTTGGATTTTGAATTTAATACAGTTTTGACCTGGTTACACTAAGTTAAGATCAGCACATTTTATTTTCCTAATTGTTAGGAGATCCAAGCCTTTTTAAAAAAGGCATTTTCTGACTATATTATTGGAGTACACTGCTTCAGCAACACAGAAAATATTAAAGAGAACATGGGTTTAGTTTCTTTGCTTATTTAAAAACTGTAAAAGAAGAATGGATAAAATATTTTGGGCAAAAACTAAGTTGGTATACAAGGTTATAGTGGAAGTGCAAACATGTATTTCTTCTATGCAAAAGAAAATCTAGATAAAATGTTATGTAATCAAGTCTAAGTGAAGTCTACAATTGTCTGCAATTAAATTCTGCTGGCTTTAACAAGAGCATCTCTTGATTCTTACCCATTCATTTTGGAAAACAGCTGAAAAATAACACCATAGCAACAAAGACATTACAATTAATTAAGTCAAGCAACACAGAGAAGTAGTCACCTTTCTTCTGAATTGTTGTGATTGCTATTCCCAATGAAATTCCGAATTTCTGTAAAGTACGAGTCCTCCTTGTCATCTAGGATAGCTCCTGTGCTTTCAAGTTCCGAGTGAGGTGAAGATGTAGCAGTACCTTTATAGAAAAGCAAACATTTATTATTTATCATATTCAGTCAAACCATCTATTAATATTCTTTTACTTGCTTGTCTAATGCAGGGATGCTGGCAATGTTGTTCGGCCAGCTGCAACTTGCTTTAGAGTATATGTGTGCATAGAAATTCCACCCGTGGGTTTCAGAGTATATGTAACGTACGAATGATCTAAGTCCAGAAATAACCTCTGTGGTGTTTATCACACATCTTTATGTTCTAGTTAAACTGATACTGAAGGCTAAAATGGATTACAATTACACTTTTAAGAAGAAAGTAATTTTATGCATGTATTTATTTAATTTCTAAATTGCCCAATAGCATCAGCATTTTGGGGAGTTGATAACAACATAACCATGACCTACTAAATTTTGGAAGAGTAAGGAGTGTAAGGCTAACAGTTTGTTTTTGCTATTTTGAGGCTTTTAACATGGAAAAGTTTTTATCCCATTATGAACAGCTTGTTTCTACCCAAAACCTAAAGATATCATCTGATGCCCTCCTTCAGAAGCCCCTGCTGAATGACCCCAAGGCATATGGCAACAAGAGTGAAGGCCTTTCACCCTGTAGAATGGATCCATAGAATATCTTCTGAAGCAAGACCCACCTGGAGCCCACATTGTGGTCTTTTTGGCATCAAGTGAAGACCTTTTTATTCACCCAGATATTTTAAAAACTGCTTTTGGTACTTTTAGATCTTCACCCTGTTTCATTTTGCTACTTTGACTTTATGTGCTGCATTGTTTTTAACCCTTTGATCCTGTTTTTAATTTGGCTTCAGTAGAGTGCTATTTTTATTGTTGTTTGTTTTAATTTACCTGTGCACTGCCAAAAAACTACAGTTAGTGGGTAGTCTAATATAATCAATCCAGAGTAAGCTGCTGTATACAGACAGCAAAGGGCTGGAGGGGCCAGAAAAAATGCTACCTTGTTTTGCCCCATGAGTTTATGTATCCATTAAGACTTTTCCCAGAAAGACAGCCTGTTCTGCAGGCTGCTCAAAGGGGTACACTACAATCCTTTTTGTGCCATGTAAAATATATATATATATATCCAGACATTTTAAGTTAATTATGAGATGAGTCTGTTCTACTATTTCAGCCACCTTTGAATTATTTCATTATATAGGTTATGTATTATATCCTATACTATATAGGTTATTACGTTATTTATCTTGGCATGGTTAATTCTAATCATACCCTTTGTACACTGTCCTGGTATCCATAATGATAAAGAACACTTTAGAAATGAGTTTAATAAATATATGTATTAAATTAAAATAACAAAATGTTGCCTAAACAATGCGCCATGTCACAAAATTGGATGGCATTTATTTACCACTGCAGAGTAAAACATCAGTTAAGCCTATTTAGGTACCACTGCAATTAACAGGATGACATACTAAATCATGGCAGTGTGTGTTGAATATAGGAATCATCAAAACAAGCAATAAGAAAGGTCAAATAAGCACATTGAATAAAAACTGCTTTAGCCTGCTTAAAGCAATAACTAATGCAGAGGTTCTCAAATACCAAGTCTCCTCAAGTCAATTAAAACTTTCCAATGGAACACCTCCATAACAATATGGCTGTTACCAAGAGGGTAAGCAGAAGAGGTGGGTCAGGTGAAGACAGCATTTCTTGCAGCATGATCAATACCCATGGTTGGGGAGGGGGCGAGAGAAACAGTGGCATTATACACTGGCTTCTAAGTGATTGTAAAAGCTAATCAGTTTGCATCTGAGCTCAAATGAGCAAGAATTGAATTGGGATGGGTGAGGAAGTAGCTAGTCCCTGGTCAAATGCAAGCTCTCTCAAGTAGAGTCATCACTGATTTTGAGAACAAAAGTATGATGTGCAAATCCCACCCATGTTTACAGAAATCAGTGTGTGTTGTGACTGCAAGCTTTTGGAGCATGAATGCAAGTTAAGTGTCCAGTTTCTTACCTTAAGGGAAGGGAAGGGAAGGGAAGGGAAGGGAAGGGAAGGGA
The DNA here is from genome assembly GCF_004798865.1 of Varanus komodoensis. NCBI lineage: Eukaryota > Metazoa > Chordata > Lepidosauria > Squamata > Varanidae > Varanus > Varanus komodoensis. Next base: position 9,475,254 of record NW_025335727.1, on the reverse strand, counting down.
AGGGAAGGGAAGGGCAACTCAGTCTGTGTCAAACTCTATCTAATCAACTGAATTGGTAGGCCGATAGCTCTTACTAAGAATTTAACCATAACAAAATAATAGGTCAAAAATGAATGATAGGCTTTTGACTTCTGATATCCATTTAAGGTTATGGTTATGATTACTTAAGAGGATAGAGTTCAGACTATGGTATTCTGCTCTCACAGGAAGATTATGGTAATTATCCTGGGAAGGAAAGCATGAACTACAGTGTCATGAGAATGGCAGGATTGTACAACAGTCTTCCAGAAGATTTCATTAATTCCGCAGAATATTTTGTTATGCAAAGGAAAGATAGCTACATACCAGACATGTTGCCATTCTCATGCTTTTTTAGATGTCTGTCTAAATTGGTTTGTTGACCAAAGCACCTGTCACATAAATGACATTTGAAGGGCTTCTCCTTATTGTGAATGTTACGAACATGTCTCTGCAGGTTAGATGATATGCTAAAGGACCTGTCACAGTATTTGCACCTGAAACAAATATCAAATATTGAAGTAATATGTAAATATAACAAGGACATAAATTGGTAACATTTTTCTCAGAGACACTAAAAAGCTCTTATGAACTGCAACTCTTATCTTTTTAAAACATATGTCATTTTTATGGGTTTATACCAACAATGTACAAGAATTCCTTGACAGAATAACTCAGAGTCATGTTTTATTCTGCTAACCATCACTGCAGTAGATCTTGTTAGTGGGATACCATCCTATGGCTGAATAACTGATGGATACCTGTAAAAAGAATATCTTCTAAGCAGTTAGGATTTATCTAACAGTGTCCACCTGCAAGCAGGATGTGTCATGTGAATAGGATGGATTCCCTGCCCTTTGTGGACCGCATCTCTCCCATATCTGCTTCAGTGCATTAGGGAACCCTACATAGCAGGTTTGTTGCATGAGCAGAAGTCCACATGTGTGGCATTGGTTAGTGGTCCAGACATCACAAAGATCTCTCTGAAATATTTATATTGTTTTTATGCATGTGATTTGCATTTTATCCACTACTAACACAATAGCTTTTATTTATTGTGTTTGACCCTTTGTCTCTGTTTAGAAAGGGCACTGTAATCTCCTTAACATGTATCGATCCATCAAAACAACTTGTGTAGATTTTGCTTTGAAAATCTCAAGTATAAAACCATAACTGAAAACCCTAATTATAAAACCTTAATGATAAAGAAGGAATCCAATGTTGCCTCTGGTACAGCAGAAGATTTCATATTATCATCAAAATAGATAGAATTATTGCAGGGGTAATGGTAAATTTGGGTTCTCCAAAGGATGCTCTGAATATGTTAATGAACAGGACTATAAACCACAACTGACATTGCACTTCTTGTTCCTTATGCTTTGTCATGTTGTCCAGAATTCATCTCAGACATCATTCCCCGTAAGAGTTTGCATACTTCCCCAGTTGGGAGGACAAGCAAGGCCAATTCTGAATGTGTAGAAATTCGGGAATTAGGAAGCACAAGTCAGCTGTGTACTCCCTACCTCCGAGACACTTTGCCTCACGAAAAAATGGTTTTCAGTTATACTTATAGGAAGAAATGCAGCCTTTCAGAGTGAGCACTGCATAATTTAGGATAGTCTATTCCTATATGGTAAAAAGTATTGCAGCGAAGAGTGTGAAAAATGGAGAAGCACAAGCCTATTGTTAAATGTGATTGCCAATACAGTACAATGAAGCACTCTGAGAAGAAGGAAAACATGAAACAATTTGCTTCTAAGGCTCGAATAAGGTAGAAAGGCCACTTCCCTCCCAGTTCAAAATTACACTGTGTGATAAAATCTTTTCTTGAGGAATTAGCTTGCTCAATTGCTAATCCTGGAGGAAATTCAGTTATCTTACCAAACACAGAAATAAACAATCCAAATCTTTAATATGGTGCCAATGCAAGTAGTTTAGTCTATCACTCTGGTACCAGAGGCATCAATTTTCATACTCTGCAGTGATTTGAAGTCCCTGAAGCCTTTACTGTATTGCCCTTTAAGCCATTACTAAGACATACTATAACTATTCCAAATTCCCTGGCTGGCAGCTGGCCAACCGTCTTCATCACCATCGCCCCCCTCCTCCCAATCGTCTATTTCTCTTGAACTTCAAAACATGTCTGTTACATTGTGCGCTAAGTCAATTATTCTGGGGAAAAATTATGCATTACATTGCTAATTGTTTCTGGCTGTTATGTGGTGGAGCAGCATAACATGTTTCCAGTACCTCTTAAAACATGAATTAAATTACATGCAAGCCCACTTCCCAAATAAATTCAGGGCTCAGGAAAAATCTATCCCAAACAATGAGCTTTTTCTCCTTTCTTTGCAAGCCGTAAAATGTACCAATTCATGCTTGCTTTGTTAGAACATGAGCTGAGTTCCTTCCTACTGATTCATTACGAGAAAGTTCTGTTTTGTACAATTAAAATTCTTTTCTCATTTTAGTATATTAATTGTTCCCATGGGCCATATTCATAAGAGATCACCCAGTTAACCCTCAAGAAGTGCAATGGAACTTAGCAGAAAAGTGGGTTAAAAGCACTGCAGACATGGGGATTAATATTAACTAGGCATGCTTGTGAAGATGAGAAATGCATGTGGAAATTAAACATACTTTGTAAATAAATTATGATAAGAGAAATAAACTTCACAGAACACTTTTGCAAGGTGAATAAATAAGTGCCACACCCAGATTTGTATGCAAAATTACATTTTGAGCATCCCATTTTCAAATAAACTTAGAGTCTCATCACTGTTGCTAATTAAGTTTTGCCAGTGCTTGATTCAAATTTGGAAGATAAAGCAAAGGAAGGTGGAATTGCTTCCATTCAGCAATCTTTGAAAGAGACTGTTGCTCATGCCACAATAAAGCAGTTCTGCACTTGGTCCAGAACTACATTCTACATTCTAGAACAGAATGGGGAGCTAAAGTTAGCCCTCTCCTCCATTGCTATCAATCTAACAGACATTCCTTTGCCTGAACCTGCTGCTTACATGGGTAAGAAATTCTATTTTCATCCCTTTTGAATTCTGATACTTATTACACAAACCCCACCTATAGTGTAAGCATTTTTAAGAATGTTGCATGCTCATGGCAAATACATATTTAATGTCACATCCATTTGGCCCTTTCTCATAGCTGAGCAATCTAGCTGTGATGCCAGACTGGAAGGACCAGTACTTGGCATTTCACATAATCAGGAAGGCTAAAATTATGCTGTTTTATAGGAGCTATTTGTAATTCATCTGCAGTCCACCAGACTGTGTATGCTCAGCAATAAATGGTAGAAGGAACCATTCTTATATAAGGTTTTAGAGCATTCCTCTGCCTGAGACTTCTTACTGTCTTTCATAAAGGTCATCTTGAAGACCTCTGGGATAATTTTCTCCATGTATATATTACAAAGTATTACCAATTGTGCTTTATGTTCCAAAACCTCATTTGATTGTCATGAGTCAAATTCTTTGGTGGTCAAAGGCTGTAGTAGCAACCTTAGCAGGCAGTGTTGATAAATGTCTTGAAATAACGAGTCCTGTGCTTCCTACCCCCAAAATCCATTCATCCTGTACCTGTAAGGCTGCTCTCCAGTGTGTGTCCTCAGGTGACGGGTAAGATTTGCGGATCTTGGGAAAATCTTGCCACAGTATCTGTTATTAAAAAGTGGTTTATAAGGATCGTTTTTGTTTTTCTTCAAGTTGCATAAAGAAATCATAGGCATAGCCCAAACTTCAAACCAATCTTGAATGGAACAATTTATTTGGTACTTAAATCTGTCTGAAAACAGATTTAATAAATATATCGAATCTCAATTTTATGGATGAAGGTGATTTCTGGACTTGCCAGTACCCATAAACAGACTTTCATTTTAATATTCATCCAGACATACAACCCTAATTAACTTTGTCATTTCCCCAGCTAAAGACTTGTGGGACAAAAACAAAACAAAACACTCTTTTATCGAAAGGCGTAGAATTTTAGCTTGATGGAAACACATTTTAAATTGTTTCGCTTATTCAAAGTGTCAGCAAATGTGGCATCATTCCATCTATGGAAGATCAAAGCAGACACAATTGGAGGGATCTAATCCATCAAGGTAAGTTTCCATAATGGTGTGCTGTGAAAGTAGCTGACAAGGGTTTCAGAAAGATCAGATCAACTGATGCGCCAGTGATCGGACACATACTCTGGCATCCTGCAAATGCAGCCGGGACAAAAAAGCGACTTTAAAAAAATTAAAAGAAGAAGAAACCTGAAAGAGAATCAGCAGCTAATTCTGCCAATTCAGGAACATTTCCCAGAAATTATACATCCAAACTATAATTGCTGAATGTGATACCAAGATAATGCTGGCTGATTTAATGGTTTGATTTGAATGTTCCTTTTTTGACTAAGTAAAGCCATTCAGAAATTGTTTCATCATGTTAAATTCACATGAATATACTTTATGAATATGCCCCACATGAATTCAGATGATATTTACTGGATCAGAGGAAAAATAGTACAAATTCATTGACTATTAAAAGTAATTGTGAGCCATATGAAGACGACAGAGCCAACTTGTGATGGACTGGCCATGCTAAAGAATGCTATAGTGCTGGCCCAAGAGATGCTATGTGAAGTTGGATCAAAATGGTACCCTCCCTAGCACTAGCCAAAATGTAAAAAAAGTCATGCTGCAGCATTCGGACACCAAATTCTGCTTCAGTTATTCCCTCACCCATGTGCTGCCTTAAGGAAGTTGCTTTAACCCATGAATTTGCATGGTACCAACCCTTCCCCCCACTACTCTGAGTTTATGGACCATAAATCATAAGCCAAAGGTAAAGTGCCTACAGAAGGCCCTTTGCATTACTTGCATGAGTTGCACCCAAGGAAGCATGGCTCTTTATGGGACTTGGGTAAGTTGTCTGAATCTTTATTTTGAATAATGGCTTTTCCTTTCTGTCTGTCTAATGGTAGTAAAATTGGTCTTTGCCATTGCATATATTTCTGACATATAAACTCCCACTTGGTTTTCTTTATTCAGCTATTAAAAAATGGTGGATTTATTTGCAAGGCTTTTTCTGAAAATTCCTAGATAATATCCTGGAATTCTTTAGGAATTATTAGAAGAATACATAGATAGACTTTTCCCCTTTTCCATAGTGTTTCTGAAGATCAAGATGAAAAGTAAATGAGTAATGAAACTGGAACTTAATTTATGGGGTACCAGCCCATGCCATAGTGTAGAAGAGGCAGAGTCTGACAGAGGCCTACAAAAGCAGGATGCATAGCAAAATGCAAAATTGTAATACACAAGTTGTACTATCAGCAACCTCCAGATTTATTCCATGCCTGTTGATGCTTCTGAGGTATAAAGATGGTCACTGTAAGGGATTAATTCAGAAATGTCCTGCATAGAGCCCTAATGGCTATACACCTATTATTATTTATGTTAAGTAAGAAATTCAACTTTCTTCTTACTGCTACCATAGCAGTAGCACCTAGTCCAATGCCAAGCGCTTGACAACTGTCCAAACATAATGAAAGGAGTAGACTATAACGGAAAAGGAATAGGCCTGTTTGCTATTTTCATAATTTTAAATAGTACACCTAGTCTTGTACAAATCAAGGAAGATGCAAGTTGCATTAGATCAGATCGTAAGCAGCTTTTGGTCTTGTTAATTTCACTCCTTTATTGAAAATAAGGAAATATCTGGGATGGAACCGAGCCATTGTTGAGAGATACACCCATGCACTGTTCCTTTTACAAGGTTACACGAGTGTGCACGTTCATAATCATTCATCCTTCCATCTACTTAAAATATTAAAGGGGAGACTTTAAATTGTTCCAGACATGAGACTGTGGAACCTGTCAAGAGCAGTATCCAGAACATACACTAGTTAAATTCTGACAAATTTTCAGATTCAAATTTGTACCATAATGAAGTGTTAAATTCATCAGATTTATAAGTCAACAAAAAGACTTCATTTGAGTCTAAGAAATAGTCTTCCACTTAGGTCCTGAAAGACCACAGATGTCTTTGTGTTTGATCTGACTATGAGACAAAACTTTCATTGATTTCTTTAGGAAGATGTTGATTTGAGCCAAATATTTGCAGTGACAACTCTGATTTTTAAAAACACATCTCCTAATCATTCACAGATCTTATAAAATTCCCTTTTTGGCATTATCAAAGGAAAGACCAAGAGGAAAACAGTCTTGCAGTTCATGATCAGAATAAAATATGAAGGAAGGACCGTGCATTAATATAGAGGTGATGAGGAAATTCTGGAACAGGCCTGTGCATGTAATGCTTTGGCCTCATTTATCAAATTCATGGTAATGTAGACAAATTTCTCCTGTAATTACAAACAAACACAAAATCAAACACTATGTCCATGTCTTTCTGAATAAAGAAGCTTTTACAATGTCAGTGACCCACCATAATCCCTATTAATCATCCCATTTTGAGTAATTTCCAAAATAAACAGCAGTTGCTTTCAAGAAAGGAGAAACGTTAGGGGATCCTGTTGAAGGTAATTGGCTTGGAGAGTTACCTGCAGGTATAGCGTTCTTTGCCCTTTCGCAGAAGATTCTCTGGCAAGGTGCTGGGAGGGGCTCTGAAGTTGAACATGGAAGGGACAGACTGTATGAGGTCACTAGCTTCTGGTTTCAAAGCACTAAAGCTCTCCAGCTTTTCGGCCATGTTTTCAATAGCTGACATCTGTAAAAGGAAACAAACCAACCAACCACTGTGAGAATATCTTTGCACTCTTCTATTGAGAATCCATGCAGTCGGACCGTCAGTAAAAAGGCTTAATTTAAAAGTGTATCATATGTAGCCAGAAGAGAGTATGCATACATATTTAGAAACAAGTCCTATTGAACTCAGCTTACTTTAGTATGCTGTCAATGGCACACATTTTGTTAGACCTGTCCAAGCATCTCACAGAACTACAATCCCAAAAAGGCACTGGAAGGAAAAAGCCTTTACGCACACATATAAGTTGGGTTTTATCCCAACAGCCAATTAGCTAGTGGCCATCTTGCCCCATGAAAATTGGCTCTGAACTCCACCTTGGACTAATTGTAAGCCTTTTTTCTCACCAAGAAAATCAATTTAAAATTGTGAAATTTGTATGCTACCATGAAATATATTATCCTGTCCCATAATTCATTCCTCAGGTGTATGAAACATGGGTGGGGTGGGTAATCCCCATGATTTTGCTGACAGTTTAGTTCAATGATTCTAGTGCAAGCACCGTACTCTTACATCACTGTAGCCATAGTGCCATCCTATTGTCCTCAAACAAGACAATAAGTTTCTCTGGAATTTCTCTATTCCTATAGAGATATGCATGAGCAGAGCAGCCCTGTCCTGCTCTTAGAAGAATTCTGGAAGTTCACTCTTGGAAGAATTCTGTGTTCTTAATGCAACAAACTTGGGGTTCTGGTTTGAGAACTATTTTAACCAAATAGGGTAATTCTACCCTGTGATACTTCTATCTCTAGCCACCATTAATTTTACCACTGCTGCAGCAATGGGGGTCTGGCAGATTGCTTGATGTCTACAATGTTCTGTTGGACATAGAATCATACAGCTGGAAGGGGCTAGAAGGCCACCGTGTCCAGCCCCCTGCTCACTGCAGGACTCAAGCAGTCCATCCAGACTCTAACCAGGCCTGACCCTGCTTAGCTTCCAAGATTAGACAGGATCAGCCACTTCAGGCTATATAGAAGCCTATAAACGGGTCCTCACAGATGTAATGCTACAGGTATAACTTTCTGATCACCTGCAGTAAAGGACTTTTCAGTATGTTTCAGTACAATTCACATATTAAACTGCCAATTATCAAGTGTACATAATTAAGTAGAGAAACACGGCAGTGAACATACATTTCTGTATCAGAACTTTTTATACTAGTTTTCAGTCCTGTGCCTTCTTACAATTTTGTGCCCAATGAGGGCTTTGTGTGTAGCTGGTAGGGGGCATCTCATGGAACTATCATTTTTCTGTCTTTTTGTGAAATAATAGAGAAATACAACAGACTGGGCTGGATCCAGTTGCATATGTTTGCAACTTGGCTGCCAAAAACACCTTCTCCTCCTCTCCTCCCTGCAAGAGTCTCTCCAAATGCTTTAGTAAGCTCCAGAGTGTACATGGGGACCTCGCTGAAGGGGGCAAGCTGTCCAGGGGAAAGGGTGGCCTTTCCTCAGAAATCGGGTGGAGGCACTTTACCCAGGCAGAGTCTCTTCATCCATGAAATGCAGATCCTGGATACCACCCAGTGTGAAGTGAGACACAAGAAGGAATGCTACTCGGATGCAATATTGGTGGAATGCCAACTGCAGGCAAGATACTGTGCAACAAATGGAAGTAACTCAGGCTCCAATCCTAAGCACACTTATTGGAACTAAATTCCACTGAGCATAGCAGGAATTACTTCTGAGTGTTCGTGCATACCGTTGCACTGCAGTCTCCCCAAGGAGTGGAGATCATGGAATCACCGATGAGTGGGGGGAAGGAAGAATCAGGTAAGGGAGGTATAGACCCATAAGGGAAAGTAAGGATTCTTCAGGGAAGCATTATACCTAAACCCTGTGTTTGATGAAGAAATCACATCACTGGAAAAGGTTGTAAATAATGAAGTGTTCCATTAAGTTAACTATTTCCAGAGGGGTAGCTGCGTTAGTAAATTGCAGTACAACAAAGATGAATTTTGTGGCACAGACACACACATTTATTATGGCATAAACTTCCATGGACACTGCCCACTCCGTCAATGCTAGCTGCTCTGCATCTTCAAAATTCATTTTAAATATCATTGCAATTTCTTTCCTCACTCTCCTTCATCACTGCTCATTCAAGAATAAGCTAGAAGGATGTAGAATTGCAGCTCTTGATCTGAATGGTGGTTGAAGTGCCCCACAGTAAACCTACAGCCTTAATCTTGGGAATGGTTATTTTGCAGAAAACCCCAATATAGAAAAATGGGACTTCATTCATCAGCATGGATGTGGTGGACCTGATTTGCTTCTCCTTACTTTTTATCTACACATCGTTTTCTCCATGAGGCTTGATATTACTCATCATTCACACAAAGATATATGGAATAATACCGGCTTGGCATATTTTCTTATTAAGATGCGGGATAAATGTAATGATTCACTCTTTTTAGTCCAAAATAAATGTCGGCTCATTTCCTTGAAATGACTGTTCGTGTTCTGCTTAGCACGGGGTATTTTTCTCCCCTCGTGCCTGTAGCCTGCCCTCTCATTTCATGCTCAGACTCCTAATGCGCACTACAAATTGCAACGTACAGGGTACCACTGCCAATTTGCCAAATGTCTTTCATCAAACATTGTGCAGAAGAAGAAAAAAAATCTCAGAGGGAAGTCAAGATGCATTTACTTGTCAGGAGACAAATGTGAAAGCAGAGGAAAGCAGTAAAGGCTCGAAGCTCTGGGGTTTGATTCATAATCACTCAGCTGCTAAAACATTCTGCACAGATGCAAGTGGACAGGACATTTGTCAATATGAAGGGTTTTGACGGGTACTGATCGTAGGGCCGAGATATGTAATGATGATGCTCGGGTTGGGATAGGAGGTAATTCCATCCTGGTAGAGCAATGTCATTATCGGCCTAGGGAGTTCAGCGTTATCGTAACATTTATTTTTCACTCCTTCCTATTTTTCCCTCCCCAAAATCAGTCTGCAGTTGTATTTCCCATTGCATTTGTTCCCTTCTAATTGTTCCACGTGAGGAATAATCTTGCTATTTTACCATTGCTAAAGATATATGGTTTGTGGGGAGGTTTCTGAAAGTGGTGATACATGGGTTAGGATAGCACATATATATTTAAACATTTAGCTAGTTTCATTATCAAGTGCTTTTAAATCCTCACAAAGTCCTTCCAGTAGCAATAGATCCAACTATTCTCCCTTTTCTGTTTGAAATTATGTAATGGTTATTATGGTAATTTAAGGTTTAAGGTTTGATTTTAATCTGTTCCAAGTTGTTTGCACTAATTTTTAACACAAACCAGTGCAGATTTGTGTGTGTCTGCACACACAACATGCAATTAGTGTGTGTCTGACTAGCAGGCTACATACATGGCAGAGTTACTCAAATTGTGGCCCTTGCCAGTCCATTCCTAACCAGTTCTGTGCTTATGTTGCTTCCATTGGTTACTTATGTCTTTAACATGTTTGTCTTTCTTCTTTGCTCTTCAAACAGCACACAGTACAGGAGAAATTCAAAATGTGCAACTCAAAATGAAACAGCCTGCTAAAAACCCCATAGATAATGCAGACATGCGGGCTTATTTGATCTTAGAGGGAACTTGTTCTGAAAAGGCTAAGTTTATACCTGGTGATGGGAGAGCGTTCCATAGTGTTGATGTCATGATTTAGCAGGCCAAGCCCTCCTACCCTTGTAGTCCTCATCCATGTCCAGAATTGGACATTGGATGTGGAATTGGGCTTCCTGCACAACATCGTGGGAACAGGGAGTTACCTATGGGAAGTGGCATTCTAAGGTTTTTGTAATTTGGTACAGCAGCCAACTATCCCTTTCCTTTGAAAGTCAGCCCAAACACTCTGCCAAGAGGGCTTTTAATCTACCTGTAAGATAAATCAGATGAACAGATTCTATTAATCAATGTACATGCATAATGTCATAAAGTGAATGATGTTTCTACCAGATGAATTTGGTCACAGTAGAAGAGTATGGGCAGGGCTGGATTCAGGGTTTTGAGAGCTCTTGGGCAAGAGACTAGAGGGTCCCCTTCCTCCATAAGTCTATCTGCTCACTGCCCTTGTCACCTGCTAATATCCCTCATTGTGAGTATACTGTTTGGGTGACAGGTAGAGAACCAGTGAACAAGGAGGCCGCTCATTGCATCTTACAAGGAGATGAAGCTAAGAGGACAGAGGGGGACAAATCTTACAGGAGAGGTGGTGGAGCCATCAAAATGCCACTTCCATCTTGGGTCCACACCTCCTGCAGTATCTAGCTCAGTATATCCTATGACCTAACATCATATCAGTGTGAGTTTCCTTACCCTCTTCCCTTTAACTAGTTGCCACTGCAAGCAGTGAGTAAAATCATGGCCATTACAATGTCAGAACACAGGGTGAGTTATAATGGATATTAGCTGGAAGGGGAGCAAAGCCCACATAGGGCTGCTATTATATTGGCAGCCTCATAGCTTTTGAAATTATTAGTTCTTCCCTATATAGCAAGATGGAAAGAATTTACTTTCCCCTTTGTCTTTGCACCCCTCAGACCTAAAAAAATGCAAAAGCCTGTAGATCAGGATGAAGTACAAGAGGAATTCCTTGTGCCTCTCTCTCTCTCTCTCTCTCTCTCTCTCTCTCTCTCTCTCTCTCTCATATGGCCCTTTGGCCGATTTGTATTCTCTTCTCTTACCACAGAGAACCATGGAGCAGCGTGAAAGCTATCAGTGCAGCCTTCCTTTAATCTTCTTAATGTCTGCTTGGGTAGGTCTTTGCCTCAGCTGAGGCAAAAGGTCATTGTTTCCCCATAGAACAGATGTTCCCTGACAAAAGAATGGGAGGGGGGAGAGAGGGAAAGGAAAGGAAAGGAAAGGAAAGGAAAGGAAAGGAAAGGAAAGGATGCTGAGGTCGAACTCAGTTCTAAAGGACGTATCAGCAGTTGAAAGGGAAGGAAACCCTACAAGATTCTCATAGGTATAACAACGACAACTAGGAAAATCTCATCCCATTTAGAATGTGTATATCTCCGTGCTTAGTTTATAAGGAAAAAAAAGTGCAGGCTGCTTAGGACTGCCTAGGCATTGCTCCCTCTGACTTCAAACAATGATTCTACAGCTCCTCTTTCTCCCGAACTTTTTGCATGTTCAGAATAGCATAAATAATTTCAGTAACCTATACAACAACCTTGTAAACTAGGCCAGTATTATTATCCCCATATTTATTTATTTCATTTATAAACTGCCCGATAAGCAAGGCTCTCTGGGAAGTTAACAAAAGTTAAAATTAAACAACACACACACACAAACATTAAGTTAAATGAACAAAACCATAATAGCATTGCAATTACTATTATTCAGCATGGAATTCAGCACATTACAGATGGCAGAGATACAGTGGTTTTCCTAAGGTTTCTAGTGATCTCACGGCTAGGGATTTGATCCAGAAATTTCCACTTACACCATTGCAAAGCTTTCAAAGGAAGTCTATCTATCAGTCCTAGATATGTGGGAGCTATTAGCAATAATTCATTAATACAGGAAAAGCACTCTGCAAAAGTTGTATTTGCTTACTCTTCTATGAATTTCTCCATCTTGGCTCTAGCAGGTCCAAAAGAGATGCCCCAGTGAACACCAGCACAAATCCAGTGCTGCTGGGGCTGCACCAGTATAAAAAGCTGCCTTGTAGTGGGTTCAGACCATTGTCCATCGAGCTGAGAAGGGGCCACAATGCCCCATGGCAGCTCTCCAGGAATTCTGGCTGAGTTTCTTTCCTGTTGAGTTACTTGGAATCCTTCTTAGTGAGAAATATCAGTGATTGAGCCAGATTTATGCTTTTGGAACCTTTTGGTCTCGGAAGGCTCATGACAGACGTTTATAAATCTGTGGACATTGTGATGAAGTATGAAGTGTGAGAAATTCTCCCTCCCTCCCTCCCTCCCTCCTCTCTTTCTCTCACAACTTTGCTCAAAAGCAGCACAAACAAAAGGAAATATTGTTTTATGTAACTTTTAAAGCAGTATTTACTGGGGAGGGGAGAGGTTGCCATAAGTGCATAGGGCTCATTGCCACAGGATGTACCAATGACCAACAGCATAGGTAACTTTTTTAAAAAGATTAGAAAAATACACGGATCAAACAATGCATTGTATCCACAGGAGGTAAGAATGGAACCTTCATGTTTAGCAGCAGCATCGCTCTGCTTATCAGAAACTAAGGACAAGTTCCAGGGTATGATTCTCTACTAGGCTCTGCTTTTGCAATTACAGCTGGTTTGACCACTGTTGCAAACAGCATCAGAAACTATGAATTATTAGTCTAATCTAACCCTAACCCAAGCAAACAGGGCCTGCTCCCCTCTAACACCCACTGTGACCCTTTTGTATCTCACTTTGAAAGCAAAAATATTATCCTTATTTATTTTATTTCTATACTTCCTGATAGTTGAAGCTCTCTGGGCAGTTTATAGCAGCACATAAATTACAATGAAATGCAATGGAAAAATACAGATACCATTAAAATTACCATAAAAACTGTACTACAAGGATTTAAAAGCCAGATTTTAAACCAAATTTCAACAGCTACAATAGCTAGCATAAATTAGAACATGAAACCTGATAGAAAGCTTACCTAACTTCCAAAAATATTATACAGAGCTGATTAAATGTTCCATTATAGAGGATAGTCTTAACCTGGTGCAAAAAAGAGAGTTGGTGCCAGGGAGGCCTCAGAAATGGGGGGGGGGCACCCCCGAGAAGACCTCATCCTTTTTGACATCAAGTGTTTACAGTGTTTGTAATGTCACTTGTCTCTGCAGCAAACTTGACTGTGTTAATGCAGCTCTAAGCCGAGATGCCTAATACCAACATCTGCTCAATTTTTTGGACTCAGTTTCAGCTGCTTCAGCCTGATAATGTGGAGGTAAGCAGATCTCCGCATGAAAGAGACCTGCTTACCTTTCTTAGTAAGGTAGTTCTGCACTTCTGAAGGAACTCATTCTGGACCCAGTGGCATTTGACAGCTACTGTCCAGTTGCCAATAATCTTTCCTCAGGGAAGTTACTTGAGACGGTTGTGGCAGGGCAGCTGAAGGCACTCTTGAAGGGTGTTAGATTCATTCTATTCCAGGGTTTGTCATGGTTACATGATCCAATCAGCCTTGGCAGCTCTGTGGATGACCTACATCGGAAGAAGGATGGGAATACAACCCCGTTGATTGTGCTCAGTCCTTCAACAGCTCCTGAATCCATTAATCATGGTATTCTCCTACCTCAACCCCATGGGCTTGGAGCTACATTGGAGGTACATTGCTACAGAGGTTCCTGTCTTAACCTGTGGGGTCAATTTCAGGGAATAACTCTGGGAGACTGTTCCTTGGCTCCTTGTCAACTGAGCTATGGGGTTCTTAGTGTGAAGTTCCCGGGACCAGCCACAAGGGTTATGTGGACCCAAGGAGCACCAATATGCCAATGGCACAGAGCTCTATCTCCCTGTGACATCTCACTCTGGTGAGCTTGTACACTTCCTGGAACAGTGCCTAATCTGGTGATGAGGGCCAGTAAACTGAAGCTGAATGTTGGAAAGGAAGAAGTTCTGTGGTGAGTTGTTCCCACATCTGGAATATAACCTGATTTCCTGTGGTGTTCCATTCCCTTTGAAAGATCAGGTCCATGGTCTGATGCTACTCCCAGATCTATCCTAGTCACTGGAGTCCCAAGTGACGATGGTCACTCAGAGTGCCTTTTACTTATTTGGGGTGGTTCACCAGCTACAGCCTCTCTTGGATAGGGATAGCTTGGTGACAGTGCTACAGGGGCTAATAACATCAAGACAGAGTTCTTGCAATGTCCTCTATATGGGGTTGCCATTAAGGATGGTCTGGAAGCTGAAGCTACTGTAAAATGCAGCAGTTTGGAACTGCTGCTTTTCAGAATGTGACTCCCCTCCTGAGGAACTGCACTGAGCACCTATTCATAACTGGTCTGGTTTTGGAACTAATATAAAAAGCCCTAAGTAACAGTATGCGGGTGAAGAAGAAGAGCACAAAAGTTGCCTTGAAACTCAACATTAAGCAAACTATGATCATGGCATCCGGTCCTCTCACTTCCTGGCAAATAGATGGGGAAGAAATGGAGGTAGTGACAGATTTTATTTTCCTGGGCTCCAAGATCACCACAGATGGGGACTGCAGCCAAGAAATTAAAAGACGCTTGCTCCTGGGGAGAAAAGCTATGGCAATCTAGATAGCATACTAAAAAGCAGAGACATCACCCTGCCAATAAAAGTGCGTATAGTCAAGGCTATGGTTTTCCCAGTTGCAATGTATGGCAGTGAAAGCTGGACCATAAGGAAGGCTGCTCGCCAAAGAATTGAGGCCTTTGAATTGTGGTGCTGGAGGAGACTCCTGCGAGTCCCTTGGACAACAAGGCAATCAAACCAGTCAGTCCTAGAGGAGATCAACCCTGACTGCTCTTTAGAAGGCCAGATCCTGAAGATGACACTCAAATACTTTGGCCACCTGATGAAAAGGAAGGACTCCTTGGAGAAGAGTCTAATGCTGGGAACAATAGATGGCAAAAGAAGAAGGGAACGGCAGAGGATGGGGTGGCTAGATGGAGTCACTGAAGCAGTTTGTGTGAGCTTGAGTGGACTCTGGGGGATAGTGGAGGACAGGAGAGCCTGGAGGAATGTTGTCCATGGGGTCGCGATGGGTCAGACACAACTTCGCGACTAACAGCAACAACAACAGTATACTTGTGGGAGGGAGGGAGGGAGGGAGAGACCCTTTCTCAACCTGTGCCTGGTCACTGAGTTATCAGATGGAATGGTCTTGGTGGTTCTACATGGACTTGTGGTCCAACTGGAGTCCACCTGAAGAAGAACTTTCAGTGTGGTGGCTCCATTTCTGTGGAACTCAGGCAGGCACCAACTCTGTTATTTTCAACACCTCCTGAAAACAAAATTATTTCAGGAAGTCTTGCTTGCTTTACCATCCATTGTTTGTTTGTTTTTAAACCAATTTCCTGGTTTAATATTGTCCATTGCTCCAGAATCTATCTAGATGTAGAACCATTGTTATAAAGTAAACAAAATACTAAATAATTTGGCATGACAGAGATAAACCACAGTTGGGCAGAAGATACCCAGATTTTAGAAATGAGGCAATTTCAGACATGAGAAGGCAGGGCTAGCATAAGACATGTTTCTACTTGAGCCAAAGAACATGATGATTCCCCCTCCTGTTCCATGTACAAACATGTACAGATTGGATTGACCAATCAGCCTTTCCTCAGTGCTAATGATGGGACCAGCATGTCAGGTATCTCACTTGATAAAGGAACGTCCTCTGTTTTGGAGAGGTGGTGGAGTTTGAGCCTCTATTTTAAGGGCTGTTCAGTTTAAAGATAAGTAACATAAGTAGGGAGCACAGAGTGCCTCAAGTTGCCCATCAGTAATTAGCACCTGGGCAGCAGACTGAGCTGGTAATCTCACCTCATCTGTCTTCTTGACCACAGTGCAACGAACAGTGTTTCTATTTAAATTCTACTTAGTATTTCAACATTTGCACTATGCATACGTGTTTGCATATGCACGTGTCATGTGCATTGGTGTCCTCTTTTCTGATGATGCAGTTGCTCATTCCTGACAATGCGGAAGAGGCCACCCTAGATGGGACAGCATTCTCCTTTGCTCTTGAAGACAGGAGGCAGCTTTGGGAACACAGAATGGGCTGCATGGTACAAGCTCCCTCTCCCCAACATCTTGCTGCTGGCGCTCTGCAACTGCCATCTGAGGTGACTGCCCCACTCTGCCAAATGGTAGAGCCAGCCCTGGAAAATGCTGAGGGATCAGACTTCTCTTTCCCTGCCTCCCTCCCTCCCTTCCTCACACACAAACGGGTTGGCATCCCATCAAATAGATCTCTGGAGTTCCAAAATATCCTCACTAAGGAAATGAACATCTCCTTCTCATCAAACAACAACAACATATTACCTCATATTAGCAGAAGAAATCCAGAACAAACTCAAGTTGATAGCATATTATTTTATTTTTCTCCTAATATTCCTGGGGTGGGGAGGGGAATGGCAAATCTGTTTTTTAATTTCCCCACTTCCATGTGGTTAAGCAATGTCTGCTCCTAATCTATGATTTTTTTAAAAAGCATATTATGTGTTAGACGGAACAGCAATTTTGATTTACATATGTAAAGAGTTGATGCTATCGGCATCCAGATGTTTAGAAAAGGAAATTGCTTGAATCCCCTGCCTCCCTTTTGGTTCCCTAAGAGGTCATAAACTGCTGGGTGACGCAAACCTGAACGCACTCCCAGTTCAGACGCAAAATGCAGACGTGACTGTACTGGGGGATGGGGCCGGGAAGTTATACACATATCAGATGGGTCTGATACTATCAAAAAATCCTTGGACATTTTCGTTGGAATTTCTGAGATAGCACAGAAAAATAGTAACAGAAATAGAGGGCACATAGTCTGTCAAAAATAAATAATGTCCATTTGATAGCTCGAAAGGGTTTAGTAAGCAATGTCTCAGATTAGATTCCCCTCATGTTTTAGAGTAGGCCAACCCATGCCAATATCACAAAACAGTTGACCTTCAACTCATGGGAAAGGAAAACCTCCTCAGATATTTGTTTCCTATTTTAATAAGAGTGTCTCAAAAACTTAAAAATCTCGACCATTAGGGTTTTGTATCTTTTTCGGTCTTTGTCCTATAAATTCCATATCTAGCCATGCTACTTTGAGTTATTTATAAGTGGCACTGAAAAAGAATTATATTTTGTGTGCATATGTTTGGGTGGGTATAAATGAGAGGAAAGGGAGCAGGAGGGAAATTATTTTGTTGGGAATTATCTTCCTTCTGTCTCTTTTTTCCCTTGCCGCCCAAGGAGGCAAAATATTAAAATACTCTGAGTTGTCCTCTTTCTTTGCATTGTTGTGGATCAACCTATTTTCACTGGCAGCCACTCCCTGAAATACAAACATTCCCTGAAATTAAAATTGCCTATATTGCTGAATATGGAGCTCTGAAGATATTTGTCTGGATCTAGTAGGTGTCAAACCTGGTTCCTACCAAGTCACTAGGGTGGATGCCCACAGAACAAACACCTTCCCACCCCTTGTCTTCCTATAGTCCTCACTGCAAGGGCTTTTTATGTATTTATTTTATTATCCAAATTTATGTGCTGCTTTCCATGAAGCTGTCAAAGCAGCTAACGTGCAACTCTGCTGCCAGAAATGCAGCAATAAAAACACAAAAATAAATACTAATCAGCAATAAATACACGCACTGCTGAGTAATGCTTTTCTCTCATCCAGGTTCAACCTTGCTGCCAAAGCCAGAAAAGAAAAGCTGTGCTCCTGAACCGTGTAGCTTATTCAGTCACATCCTCCATGGACCCCACTCCCTTTGTACTTGACAATGGTGAATCCAGGTTTAAAATGTGCTTTCTGAGTGCTTTTGCTGCCTCCCAGAAGGGCAAGCTGGAAACTTTTATATAGGTCAGCCCTTGACATGGACCTGCTGAGCCTTTGTGACAGGACAACATATAAATACTTTAAATAAATATGTTCAAGAGAATGAACCCTGATGCCATTGAGCGAGATCAAGACTGAATACATCAGATTGGGACCACTGAGAAGCCAGGACCCCACACTAGGGGTTCTAGTCCACGTCTAGTCCCTTAAGATTCATAAAGCTTTTGAACAAAGGTACCAGAATTTGTTTGCTTTCTCCTTCAACCCAACCACCCCTCCTTTTTTATATATTTCTAATCAAATATAAGCATGCAGCATCTTGCATAGTGCCCTGAAAATGGTAGACCTTTGATCTCAGACCAGCATGTATCCCATGCATCCCCGGGTTCAGGGCTCCCATGGGCCACCCATGCAATTCATCCTGGCTGTGGCTGCCATTTTGCTTCTCAGCCTTTGACCCATAGGAAATATGTCATCTGCCTCCTTCACCCAAAGCAAAAGCTGCCAGTTTTCCAAGTCGGTGCTTCATCCACAACCTTGAACAAAGAACTTGGGGGAAGCTCCATGGCAGAGCATATGTTTTGCATGCAGAAGTCTCAAGTGCAAACCAAGGCATTTCCAGGTAGGGGTGGGAAGTCTCTGCCTCAAACTCTACACAGCTGTTGTCAGTCAGTGTTGACAATACTGGGCTAGCGAGACTAGCAGTCTGGCTCAGCATAAGGTAGGTTCCTGTGGTCTTATGCCCTGTATTCCTAATTGCAAGAAGTAAATGACAGCCATCGCAAGCCACCTAGACACAAAGTGGACTTTGACCATTTGCAAGAAGAAATGATGCGAGAAGAAGACACACTTCTCAATGTAGTTTGTAAAGGGATGCTTGAATAGCTCAAAGAACCTGTGAAAGAGTCAGGGAGCTGTGTGGCCCTGCAAGTCACATGCTCCACATGTAGAGGAAACACGAAGGGCTCTATACCCATACCAACACACTTGCAAAGAACTCTTCCACGTGGAAGAGTAGGCATCTGAGCCCCCTTCATATGAAGGCTTCTTAAAATCAGTGGTGACAGTGGTGAAGACTCAGTTCTCCTGTTTAATCTGAATTAGGGGGTATGATTTGTGGGGGCAAGTCCGTTGCTGTAAGCACTGGGTTGGGATTGCTCTCCAGCATAAAAGCTCTATGCCTCCAGAAATCTTACTGAAGCTCTGCGAAAGGGTTGCATGTGCAGTCCTTTGCACAGACTCCCATTCGTTAGAACCTGTAATGGAGATTATTGTTCATGTCATGTTTCTTCTTATGCAATTTCTCTTACAGTGTTTAAATTGAAAATATAAATAATAAACTTACCCAAGTTCTTTGATCAGGCAATTGGAACTGGGAGCAAAATTGAAACAAAAACAACATATTATTTCCGCATTTGGATCTCTTATTACAATTAATGTATAGTTCATGCCACAATAAATTTGTTTGTATTTAAGCAGCTACAACTCTCTTATTTTCGCTGAAAGAGACTAACATGTTACCCTTCTAGAAGTGCATTATTTGTCCTTGAAGAGACATTGGGGTAATGCTCATCAGGACTAACCACGGTTAAGATTAGTGCCAAATGAGAGGTTAAATTGATCCAGGGAAGGAAGATGGTAAGAAGGAACAATACATTCCTGTGCCTCAATTTCCATTTCTTAACTTTCTGATGGAGCCAATGTTAAGTCTGTATTGGTACTCATAGTCAAATGCAGTTATGGCCACTGCAATTTTTATATTTAAAAATAAGATTTTCAAAACCAAATTTAGAGCTTATGTGTTTTAAGATTGAATTTTTCTTGAACAAAACCTACATATCTTGGTCCTAACAATTTGCTAAAGGGAAAAATGATGGGTATGTTGCAGGTAGTTTATCAATTATTTTGAGAAAGTCAATATCTGTATGATCTGTATTTCTATTTATAATAAATGGTAATATTAAAATGTTACCACATAGTTCTGAGTTTGGAACCTAAGTTGCTCTCCTAGTATGCTCTAATCCTAGTTGCTGACTTTAGCAGGTAATAGAGCTATCCTTGTTATGCGAAAATAAGCAGTTGGGAATTATTAGCAGGGATGTAGCCTGAAAAGAGCTTATTGTAACTCATTAAGGCAAATAAGCAAACAGTATGATTTGGGAGTTTGTTTTCTATCTTTCTTTATTGGTATCCCTTTGAAAAAAAGACAGCATACCTATATTTTATTTTAGAGATGGAAAAATAAAATTATTATACCATAAGATCTACACTGAGCAGGGGTGATCCCAGGATCCTCTGGCCCCTTCCAACTCTACTATTCTATGATTCTATCTTGCACCTTCCTGGAAATGCACATTATTTATTGAGTCACTGTATAACCAGTACCTAAGGCAGGGGTGAGTAACTTTCAGAGGCTAGAGGGCACACTGCCCTTTTGGAATGCTCAAGGGATGTACCTCACCCCTGCTGAAATTGTTGCAAAATTTGTAATGGTGATGAGAATTGCTGCAATTATTCAGGGAAACAGGGTGTGTGGGGAGTGCATACTTGTTTTCAAGGTCAATTGGACTTCCAGGAACACAGTTCCCCCTACAAACAAGGTGCACACGCCTCACATATCCTGTTTCCTTGCAAATTCTTTACAATTTTTGCTGCTGCCACTGCAGAATTGACAACACGGCCCCCTAAAAAGCAGCCTTCTCCTCCACTCCTGCATGCTACCCACCCCTTCTCTAAGGTTAAGAAATGAGATGATAAAGCAGAGAGGAACCTGATGCCAGATATTTTATACAGGGCCACACAACTTGTGCCCCTAAGACATCAAAAACAGCTTGCCACTGACACAACAGTCCCCCAACTTCTCAAAAGAAACCTTGCCTCTGATGCTTGCTTAGAGATGGCCTGCTCTACTCGGAAAGAAGCAAGCAGGAGCAGCCCCGGAACATGCACAGGGCAAATTCTCAGGCAAAGCTATTCCAAGGATGACCAGCCAGAATTCAGGAGAGGCACCTGACCTGAGTCCATTTTACATGTTACGATTTCCTCATGAGCAAAGCCAACAGACTCAGGAGGTCACCACTTCCTTAGCATGTGATAGCCGTGAACCTGCCACCCAGCCCCGTGAGCTGTGATAGCTGCTACAGCAGGAGCCGATGCTAATGGCAATGTTCACTGAGGAGATACAGACAGGAGGAGCAGCGGACTGAGGGCAAGCAGTCTGGGAAGCCCCCTCCCCCAGCTGATTTACACATGCAGCTGATCCCCCGCCCGCAGCTGATTAGCACGTGCATTCAGCCAAAGACATAGAGAAGGTGCCACTTGGGTGCACTGTACCCATACACATGCAGAACTGCACGACTCCGCTCCTTAATCAGAAAGGGAGGACGAGGAATCCAACCAACCTATGATGCATCTGCATTTTGCACATCACTTGCTCTGTGCCTCCCCGTCCCTGCCACTCCACAAGGAGGATTCTGTGAGGGACAGCCCCATTCCTGCAAGTAAGCCTTGGGGACCAGCTTGTATTATCTCTTGCTAAACCTTTATGCAGGAAATATTGGGAGTCGTGACCCTATTGATTTTAGGGTGGCTGGTCCTACAGCAGTGCTGGATGCTCTCACACTGGATTGACCCATGTCCATGTATCTAATTTCAACCCTGACTTGGGATCCAGGAGGCTACCTACAATGGCTTATATACACTACTCAGCTCAAGCTGTTTCCTTCCCCTGATTCTGCTTTGGCCAGACTCACTGTGGCTACTATTTTATTAAGAAAGTACATTCATGTCCCACCTTTCCCCCCAAAAAGTTCAGCATACCACACTTGCTTTTTTGTGCCCCATGGGGGAAAAAATATTCACAGCAGCCCTGTGAAGTAGGATAAGGTGAAAGCGTGCTTGGATGAACATCAAGCTTCATGGTAGATCATCTCCCTGGCCTGACAGTGTAACCACTGTGGCATACTGGCTGTTAGTATAACTGTTAAACACCTATCGATATGGCACTTGCCACCAATGAGAAATAGACTTTAAAGAGGAAATGGGTTTGTGCATATGCTATTTTCCACAAGCAGTTCAAAGTCAGGTTCACCAAGTGGGACTGTGAGCATTCCCTTTATTCCTCTTGGCTCCTAACTTGGAGGAAACTAGTGGCACATTAAAAACTAAACATTAAAATTTATTCTGGTATAAATCCTACTTCATCAGATCCATAGTGCACAGTAGCTTACGCTATAATAATAATGTTCTTTTAATCCTTAGTGCAAGAGTGAAGGACTTCTTTCTGCCCAAGACAAAATTCAGTGTCAGAGAAGCTCGGCAGGGAAGGGTGTGTTCTAGTGGTAGGTGAGGCACGAGGCAAACGCAGGGAGGCCACAGTACCACAAGAACCAACTCTGACCAGACCACAACTCCAGGGAATGCAGCATTGCCCCCACCCCCAGGTATGAAATTCACCATCTCTGTAAGGTGCAGCAAGACTCTTACCAGTGTTGCTGCACAGACAACATAGCTAACCTCTCAAAATCTTACCAAAAACCCCTAATTTTTTAGCTGCATGTCTGTGTTCATTATTAAGGTAATGATACTCCAATATTATCAAAATAACCCTCAGTTGCTCAACCACGTCAGAAGCCGACTGTGTGGAACAACCACTTGGAAAAAAAATGTTTTCTGAATTGCAGAACACTTATTAGAGTTGTTTATGGTCTTTCTTTCTTACATGTACAGTCTGCCATTTATCTCCCAGTATGGCTCAGGTGATCCTCCTTCTCTCCATTTTATCCTCACAACAACCTGTGAGGCAGGTTAGGCTGAGAGTCAATGACTGGCCCAGTGAACTTCATAGCCAAGTGAGTAACTAGAACCCAGATCTCCTGAGCACCTCTCTAACACTAAATGACACTGTCTTTCAATGGACCATCCTAGTTACATGGAGCCAGTGTGGCGTAGTGGTTAAAAGCATGGGACCGGCACTCAGACGACCTGGGTTCAAGTCCCCGCTCAGCCATGGAGCCCACTGGGTGACTTTGGGCCGGTCACAGACTCTCAGCCCAACCTACCTCACAGAGTTGTTGTTGTGGGGATAAGATGGAGGAGGAAAATGATGTAAGCTGCCTTGAGCCCTTTGTAGGACAAAGGCAGGATATAAACCGAAAAACAAAGAAAGAAAGAAAGAATCCCATGGGGTGATAAAAGACACACAGTACTGAGGGTCCGGGTTCGAAGGTACCAGGCCTAGTCAGGTCACTCGATGAACAAAACTGAGATGAAGCCAGCCTGGCCTGACCCAACCAGGCAAACAGGACAAAAATGATGCTACACAGTCATATCTGATGCACTAAGAGATCACAGATAAAGCCAAACATGGTTACGAAGTTTAAAGTTGGAGCAAATCTTTGCAGCACAGAAATAGAAAGTAGAAGTGATCTCTAGGTGATCCGCACATTTTTACCCTTTGGCAGATGCAATGTTAATAAACACCAGGTGTGATTCACTGCAGGCATACCTTGAAAAGGTAAGTGGTTCACCCATGGTGAACCCAGCTAGAAAACTAGTGCTACAGCTTGATCTAACTACAAAAGATCCTTGTGTGGGCACATATACCAGGCTGTGGGACTTGACCCTGAGCTGGCCTTAAAGCCTTGAAAACTGAAGTGAGAAGAACTCAAGTATTTCTACAAATACTTGGAAACTGAGGCAAGAAATACCCAAAGGGTTTCCCAAGCCTGGCATAATGCTGAACTTCTCAGAGATCTTCACTCCACATAACACACTGCTTCTGATACAATTTAACATTTATTTTCTATTTACATTTATCATTTATATACTACCTTATTCTCTACAAAGCTATCAAGGCGCTGCACAAAAAATCCTATCTAAAAACCTTAAGAACTTTAAAAACAGGCAACTACTGCACACTTTAAAAAGCTAAATTTAAAAGGCAAATCTTTACAGCCTTTACAAAATCCAAGACAATGGGGAACAGCTATAATTCTTGAGGGAGCACATTTGACAGATTGTGAACAACACAGGAGAAAGCCCTTTCACAAGTACCCAAGAGCCTGTGAACAGTGCTACCTACCAGTGGGTCTCTCCTACAGATGTTAATAGTGGGACAGATTCATATTGAGACAGGCAGTCCATGAGACAGCCTTGTCCTAATACATTTAGGATTTAAAAGACGAGAACCAGGACCTCATTAAACCTTGAAAGCTACTAGAAACTAATGCAGGTCTTCCAGGACAGGTGTAATAGGTTCTCTTAGCACCCTGGTTACCATATTTTGCACCAGTTGTAATTTTTGAACAATTCTCAGGATTAGCCATACATAGAGTGCCTTCCAATCATTTAAGCATAATGTACCCTGGCATGTCAAGTCTGATCAACTTGGGAAGTATCACTGCTGAGTTACCAAATATAGTTGGACAAATGGACTCATTCCTACCTCCATGGCCTAAAGATCCAAGAACAGTGTAGGATTAATGAATACTCCCAATTTATGGACCTGATTTTTCAGGAGGAACATAACCCCTTCCGGAATAAGTAGAATGCCACATTCCAATCTCCTTTCTAGTGACCAATAGAGCCTCCATCTCGTCTTGATTTAACTTTAGCTTGTTCACCATCATCAAGCCCATTCTCGAATGCAGGCAATATTCAACAATTTAGTGTTCTTTGGTATTAGCTAACAAATGTAGGTAACATTATTGGTGGATGTCAGCAGTACATTGCTGGCATCTTATTCCAAAGTTCTGAATGACCTCTCTACACAATGTCATGAAAATATTAAATAATATAACATCTAACATTATGTCCCATTTCAAAAATTAGATTGTTAGAATGAGAGAGGTGGGCTGCTATTTGAGTCACACAATTTCCAAACCCACCAAATATGTGGAGAAAATTGCTTAGTTCTCTGGACCATGAGCTAAAATTTTCCAAAACATGTGAAGTCTAAAACAATGGTACATGAGTTTTTTCTTCATGCCCACTAAATATTGTATATTTTAGGAAATCCAATAATGACTAAGGGTCCAGTTGTTCCTGTGCACCTGCATCTATGAATCAACATGTTTGTTTACAATCTCAAGTTATTTATTACAAAAATACTTACTTGTGGGTGGAATAAGAATCCTGGTGAAGGTCTCAAGTACTTTTCCTTTAAAGCTTCAAGTGGATCAGTTAACTTTCTTTTTTCTACTCTGTAAATGTTAAAATGAGAATTTTCTGATGATGACTCTCTCACACACATGGGTAACCATTTGATGACTTGGATTCAAATGAGACAACAGACAAAAGATCTTCCATCATAATTATCAAAGACAAAGAGATGCAATTCCTTCTCAACACAGGAGTACTACATTTCCTATGGCTAGAAATTTAATGAAGATTATACCATTTCCATTGGAAAATTTGAAATATCGAATAAATATCTTCTTTTATGTTTAATAGAAAAGGGTAAGTATTTTTTTACTGAGCAGTTATCAGGAACATGATTATATTATTAAAGCTAAATAGTTCAATTGGATCTTTTTCAATGGATAGACAGACCCAGTCACTAAACCAATGGAAAAATTACACTGAAAAAGCCTCCATGAAACCATGAGTAAAAACTGTAGTATAAAATTTTGAAGTACTCAAAATGAACTCAGAATGTATCTGCACCAACATCTCTAATTTCAAATCTAAATTTATTTCTAGAGTCACATTTCCTTACCCCCACCCCTAAAATTTCCCAAGTTGATTATGAGTTTTTGGAAATTCATTCAAATTCAAAGATGAAATGAATTTCATTTGGGCAACTCTTTATGGAATAAGAGATCATTTCTTTGTACATTTGTAAGTTTCTGATCAGTTGCACTGTGCCAAGCAAGTGAAGCAACAAACTTCATAGGAGACGAAGAGTGTAAAAAGAGGTTACAAATGTTTTCATGATGATGTTATCTTGAATTTAGGTCTCATTCCCCAAAGTGAATGTCAAGAGTTGGTTTACAGATTTGAAAACAGCAAGATGACATTATTCTGTATTCATCAATAAACTTCCACCAGTGTTTTCCAAACTTAAAATAATCCAGCTTTAAAAAAGAAAAAAAGGGGGATGCTTCTTTCAGTGTTACGCTCAAAGTGTATGATTTCAGAGTTTCAAAAAGCAAGCAATGCTCTCAGGGCAGTCTGCTCCCTGCATTTTTGCATGAGTCCCTCATCTGGGTGTACATCTTGATCAGAAAGAAGCAAGCTCAAAGCCATGACTCAGGCAGAGGTACAACTGGGAAGTTCCTGTGGCAGAGGATAATTCTGCTGTCTCTCTGTAGTAGGAGTGACAATACCCCAGTTATACCCACTACAAAAACAGCACAAAATTATATGCCAGAGGTTGATTGGAAGGAGTTTAAGCTGCAACAGTAAATCATGCAGAGATGCAGCAGGCACCCGTTTGTGTAGATGGGCTACCCACACCTTGCAGCAATCTTTATTTTCTTCATTTATTTCTTGCTGTATGCTGGCAGTTCTCCTCCTAGTATACTAGTGGGTGCTGGCACATTATTTGGGATTACCATTGCTTCTATTATTCCTTTTTTAATATTTATTTTATGCAAAACTTTTCTAGACCATCTCATTACTGAAGTCTCGGGACGGTTTAACAACCCAAAAAGTAAAAAACAAAACACAGCATCCTAAAAATTCAACTAACAATAAAACCCCAATTAAAACAGTCAGGTCTTAAAACATAGGGAAAATAAAAAGGTTTTGGCCTGGTGTCGAAAAGAATAAAGTGATGGCACCAGGCAAACCTCTCTGGGGAGTGAATTCCACAATTCCTTGTACAGTTTTGTTTCATTTCATTTAATGTTGACATGTTCTTTGCGATCTCTCAAATGTTCCTCTGTTCCTGTGCAACACACACATGCATGCAACAATTCACAAACAGTGTTGGTTTCCTCACCCATGTGAGGAAGTACTCCAGGCACCTGGCACAGCAGTCTGGGGTGTTTCTTGTGAATGCACCTATTTGGGAGTTGGGGTGCGTGTCTGGTTTTGACCCAGCAGCTCTGACTCTAATTCAGGAGGGAAGAAACGTGCTTACCCTGCCATCTGAAGTGGCAAGCTTGGAGGGACATGGTTCCTTGGGAGCAGTTTGGCAACAATAGTGGCAAACAAAACCCCTTTAACTCTTTACTGAAAAGCCAGAAGGATCCCTAACTGGAAAAATCAACTTGAATCATTTTCATTGCCCCAGATCTTTCTGGCATGTCCTTAGAAATATCCTGAAGAAAATAGCTAATGTAGCTATATCCCGAAGAATTTAGAAGAGGAAATATTCTAAATCCACATAGCATATTAGGCACTTACTACAATCAATCAATCAATAGCTTTTAAAATGAAAAGTCAGGGGAAAATCCACCTGCAAAAAACACCCCATTTCTGTAAGAGCAATTCCACATTTCCCCTTTGAATCTTCAAATATTGTAATTGTTCCAGTGGGTATCTGAACACACTAAATCATAAAGTCATTAGCTTTATCATGCAGATTCCTCTGATATCAGTTGTAATGCTTTGCACAGCAGAGCAGTACCAGCACTTTCCAATAACTAAAACAAATCAGATTATTCTATTGTAAATAAAGGCAGAATTTTACCCTTGAGTTCCACGTTGTGTTGCTATGGTACAACGTGTTTTGAGTTCTTGAGTGAAACACCTTTGATTGCAGTGGAGATCGACGTTCCTAGTTTGCAAACAAAAGCTGAATTTGACTGCCAATTTTTAAATACATTCTCTTTTTTTTCTGAAGGGAAATTGCTTTGAAGATAATAAATTAAAATGTATTAAGAGAATAAATTATTACAAATTCCCAATACCTAAGTTGCATTAATTCAAATTCCAACTATTTCCACAATTTTATTACAATAAATAACTGAAGATCAAAGGCCATTTGGAGTCTCTTCTGCATCTGAATGAGACTTCAGAAAACTATAGTTCATTACATGTGTTTTACCTGTAAATGGGATCCATAAAGAAAGGTGTCGGCCTTGCATGTTGTAAAGAGATGTCTGAAGATTTCCTTGATTCAAGATCAAGATCTCCTTTTTTTCCTCCAAAGATGTGGTTTTTCCGAGGCTCAGCCTGTTTTGTACCACTAGCTCGACTTCGGCTGCCCATACTCAAATCTAGAGGCTGGTCTTGGCTGGTTACTGATGGAGCTGCTGGTTTTGAGGTTATGGGAGTAAGTGGTTTCTCCTCCTTACGTTTAGTGGTAAGGTCAAAGGGAGACTCGGAGTTTCCCTTTAAGATCTTCTTTACTTCTCCTGGCGATTGGGGTTCCATTTTCAAAGGTAACGGTCTCAAGTCTCTATCAGGAAATGGGTACATTGACTGAGAGAATGCTGGAAAAAATGGGAGGGGAAACATGGAAGGGTAAGGTAAGGCTCCAACTTTTTTGTCCTGTAGCCCCACAAGTCCTGTCGAACCAAAGTATTTTTCAGCAATAGAGGCAATGGCCTTTATAGAATCATTCACAGCTCCTGACACCGCAGTTTGTTCCTCTAAAGATGGTGAGAAGATGGAATGATTGCTGTATTCTTTCTTATTATTTACGGAAGCCAAATTCTGAAGCGAGTTTACTTTGTCTTTGAACATTTTACCATTTTCTTTACATTTCTCTTTATCACTTTCAATGTCACTTTCCAGATCAGAGCCAGAAGTGGTCTCCAGGTCACTCCCACTGGGGGTACTGACATCCTCAAGGTCACTACTCTCTGACTGGTCACTGCTCTTTTCATGTGGCCTCTCTTCGGAGGACCTCTCTGGTTGAAGCTCCACTGGCTTATTTTCACTTAGGGTAGGTGGGTGTTTATTTAGTGCCTTCAAAATATCCTGGGTAGCTGGCAGTGCCTGAGGATGTGTCATGAGGGGACTTGGACTTTTGATTGTTTGGTCTGTGCTTGGAAGTCCTTTAACAGGAGAACTAGCAGGTATCAAAGGTGGCCTGTGGTACAAGCCCGAAGGAAACAAGCCAGGGAAGCTAAAAGAAAATCCAGGAGCTGTTGGAAAGGTAAGACCAGCAGGATGCCTGTTGGCACCAAAATAGTCAGCAAGGCCCGGATTTGCATGATTCATATTAACCATGGAAGATTTATCCATAGCTGGGGTTCCAGGAAGTGATATGCCTTGGCCAAAAAATCCTCCTGCCGCAAAATGGTTCTTGCCCTCACAAAATCTCCTGTGTTTATTTAAGGAAGACGTAGTGCTGAACATTTGTCCACAGTCTTTGCACTTGATTTGGGTTCTGCAATCAGCATGCATACGCTTATGACGGCAAAGGTTTGAAAACTGAGTATAGGATTTATGGCAGACCTCACCTGTGTGTAAACAACAACAACAACAAATCTCAGGATTTATGGTCATTTTTCTTTTGTCCCTTCCCCACCCCTTTCATCCCACCCATTCACTTTAAATGGAGCATCTAACATGGTTCACACATTCACAAAATCACTTAGATCTCAAAACAAAGTCTGCTAACTCAAAAGGAAGATCCAGCAGTTCAGTGGGATTTACTTGCAGGTACATGGGATTATGAATGCAACATTCAGCTGCAATCCTATATAGTTCCCTGAGAGTAACTCTCACTGAACAAAGTTAGACTGACTTCAGGCTCAGAGTAAACATGTATAGCATCATGTTGTTAGTCAGCAATACAGCGGGATGAACCTGAGAGCAGACAGCAGGTTAACAGGCAGTCCCACCCCCAAAATGGGAATCCAGTTAGGCAAATATTATCAGTCAAAAATCCCCACATTTCTGTTAAAACCAACAGCATATATTATATCCCATAAAACTGGAGCAGCTTTGATTGCATTGGCCAGGATCCAGCAAAATGCATGTGCATACAACTAAAATCAGTATGTTCTTCTGATTCATTAGTTCTCCAACAACAATTTGCAATGTTTTTGGGAGCAATACTATCCATGCTTGGGTAGGAAAAAAAGTCCTACAGCTCCCAACATTCCCCAGCAGCACTGATGTTGTAGGACATTTTTTATTTCTAAACGTGCATAAGATTGCACCCTTAAAGTTGGCATTCATGATTGAGAAAGAGGACAAAAAGGTAAAGTGCACAATATAGTTATTTGCACATATATGAAATTTTGGTTCATAATCACTGCCTTACAATACAATATCTGGAGACCCTGAATAAGCCATATTTTCAGAACAGAATACAAGCTTAACCCATTAAAATCATGTCCATCCAAACTGTTTGCTTCATTTCTTTTTGCTACACATATATATGAAGTGGCTCGTATCTACAAAAGTTTTCACAGGACCCACCTGAAATTGAGTGTTCCTAGCATGTACTGTTATTCAAGAAGAGCCATGAAAGTTGTTATAGACCAGTCATAGAAATAAGCACTCATATTCAGAATGTGTCAAAACATGGGCCTTGTTTGAACCTTGCTAACATTGATACTTGAGAATTTTCTTCAAAATCAGCATTGCACAATACAGATGGGACACACAGCAAAATATTGGATTTCAGCCACTTCATTCCATTCCCCTGCTCTAGTTTTTGGATTTGAAGTTCCCCTGTTAGTCGGTCAGCATGTTTAAGCCACTGAACATAGTCCATATTTATTGGGCTATTTGGGGTTGCCTCCTGCTATTAGGATTTCTCCTCCCACCCCATATTTTCAGCAAATCTTGGAGCTTTCCCCAAGCCTGATGACACTTCCCTTTTATGGGTGATAGAGTGGCCAGAGGGAAGAGAAGACAGGGGTCCTGTACCTTCACTGTGTAGCAGAAGGAATCGCAGCCAGTGCTACTGATAAGGTACCCCTACTCAGCTTCCTTCTTCTACACAGCAATTACAGTTGTGTCTTCTCTTTAGTCAAAGTCCATTATACAGCCAGTGTGCTGTTGCATCTGGACTCAGCAATGATCAGTGTTGATGTGGCTACATAAGCAAAGGCACTCAGGCTGCAATCATACCTATTTATTTGGGTATAAGTCCCAGTAGTACATATTTCTTAGTAGGCAAAAATAGCATTGCACTTTCTGGAAGAGAGAGAATGATTATCCCTTTGCATGAAAGTGCAGTTTCCTGTAGCGAAGAAGAGCCGAGCAGCTTAACTTTTGCTCAGTTCGGGTTCCATCACTAGCTCTTGCCTTTCACACATCAAAGCCACATAACAATACACATTGTGAATTCTGAGACCTTCTTAACAATTATTTTGGTGGTTTCAGACAGACTGACATAATTTACAATGGCTCTATTTTAAGCCCGCAAAGGAAATTGAATTGAATGTATCCCATCCTGCACTCTTGGTTCCCATGAACTATAATCACGTCCTCTGACTTCCACTCACACCATTGCTGATGCTACCTTCCTGCTCTTATAAAGCTTACCCTTGAGAACCTGCCTGCTGGTTGTCTGTCTTAAATGTTTACTCCTGTAGCTATCAGTTCCCATCACAACAACAAAGACATCCATTGTTTGAGAAGGTCCCGATTCCACCTGTCTGGCTCAGATGGGTTGCCCCGCTGATATCTATCAGACAACAACTACAGCAACAGTTGCAGGGCTGGATTCAAGCCCAAAAAATGTTCAATTCAGGAAGAATGTTATTGCTGTGTATCAACCAATGTTCCTGTAAGATACTTTTCATTCATGAGAAATTCTCTAGCTAAAGAATGTTTTGTTAAATCTTATCCACAGGAGAACTCTAACAGACTTAATTTCTTTTTGGTAAAATGCTTCCCACTACACATTTTATTTGGAGAAAATATCATGAACATACAGGTCAAAGGAAAATCTCTGGAATTTCGTCAAACTGTTGGATCAGTAAATTTAGTTTGGAACATCTATTGCTTTTGAAGCCTAACACACAGTATACTTTATGCAAATAGCCTTCCTCTAGCAACAGTAATTTGAACTTTCAAGAATGAAATTGCAATTGATTTTATGGCACTAATTCAGGCATATAAAAATGCACAGGTCTGAAAGCACTTGGTGGCATTCCACAGCTGAAACTAAATAACTCTTGGCCACGGAAATACCCAGATGAGAGAGCGGGAGTCTCCATGTACACTGCTGTGAGCTTTAAGAAAATATGAAATACAAATAATAGAGTCTACATGTGAGCAAGAGGAGCTCTGCTACATCCAGAGGTGCTCAGTTTTTAACTTTAACATAAAGGTCAGTGTTTCTTTACTATAAAACTAATTGCACAGCACTTCTATCTTTTGTGATGAATAGTCGTAGAAATATTCACAGCAAGGCAGGATCAATTGACAGTGCGAGCATTCACTGCTGAAACTCATAGCACAAATCATTAATGACTATACCCTCTTTAGCTGCATACCTGCTTACCAGTGGAATGGGCCAGGGGCAAGGATGCTCCTTCCTGACAGATTCCATGAGTAACCTTCTCTGTATCAGCCAAGGTCTCACAGAAGTACAGTATTTGCACAAGAGACTCTAAATCAGATTGACTCTGTCTCCTGAAACAGGGATGTAGTAGTAGAAAAAGGCAGGCGTAGATATGCGTGGTTGCTATGACCTTTGTCTTATAGTCCAAGCTGGGTGGCTAAAACTAACTTCCTGGAGCAGACAGCCTAAGGCATCTGTTCACTCTGCTGGATGAAGAAAAGCTCCCAGGAGGCTGCCACAAGGACGGTCAGAGAGGAACAGAGGTAAAGGGCAGGAACTCACTAGGAATAGACGCACTTTGGTGATGAGGAAGGGTCTTCACCCAGAGATCCTCAGCTATAGAATAGCTGCACATAGAAGACACAGAGATTATATGCATGGCATGCAGAGACCGTGAAGAAACAGCTCTTGTGCCAGGAATTCTGGAGAAAACCTTTTATTCGGTTCCTAGGATTCTGCATTTCCATCACAACATCACTTCCTTGCCAGGTGATATTTTCAAGTAAGTCCTCAGTGAGCTACTTTAAAATCTATATTGACCACAATGTAGCCATTCTAATTAGTGAATTAGGTTGTCATACACAGAGTAGGCCTGGAAGTCAACTATATAAAAGGATAAGAATTGCTTGGCTGGACTGGACCAGGATCCACCTAGATGCACCAGCCAGCAGACGCATGAGGAAGCTCACAGGCAGATTCTGATGGTGACTGTCATCCCCCAGTCTCTACAAATGAGAAACACACAATAAAATAGGGAACAAACAAGAACTAGTAAATGTAAAAGTAATTTAAATTTTTGTGATTTAAAAGGCATGATTGAAATTGAAATGGCCTTCCTGTGGAACAAGTGCATAGAATGGAGTAGGCGTGGAGTTGTTGTGTTTTGGGGAGAGGATTGGAAAGGTTGCCTAAAGGATGGCAGGAGATGTGTGGCTGTGAAGAACACTACAAGCTTCCTCCCTAGATTGGCATAGAAATCCCAGTCCAGCTTGCCAGTCCCTTAGTGATCTCACACTACTTTAATTTCAATGGTTTGGACCCAGACTCAGTCACAGTAATCGTAGACTTCTTTGGACCCACTCCAACATAAATCTTCACTTCATAACTAAGCCCGTGAAGAGCTGGATCATGATCCACCACTTGACAGCCTTTACATTCTAGAACCTTCTCTGTAGCTCCACTTTGTAAACCAGAGGTTTCCCTTCTTCTGTCTCCAGACATTTCGCTCTCTCTTGACACCGCATCCCTATCGCCACCACGACCTGTCTCCCACCCACCTACCCAATACATTTTAATCCTCCAAAAAATTATCCAAATGTAAAGTTTGCATATTTCATGCTTATTAAACAAATGACCGTTAAGTGCTATTTTTAATTCTTCCCTGTCTATTCCAGCATGTGGTTCCTATTTGAGCAAGCTGGGGATTTTATGAAGGCAGTGTGTAATTACCTTTGTGTTGGTGAGCTGGTGTTGGTGAGTTTGCTCCCAAGTCAGGGCGGCACACTGTAACAAGAGACAGTCGCCATAAACAGACCGGGAAGGTACAGCGTGGTGTGTGGCCTTTCTGCTGGGAATCAGATATCTCTGCTCTAGGTGACCCCCTACCCCCAGCCACAAGTGCTCAGAAAATCGTACCCTGACATGTGATCTTTAACTTCTTTTGTTCGGTAATTATACGGCAATTATTCATAATTGTCCCATGGTTTTTTTTTTCTGTCTATCATTCCCTGCATTTGAAAAATCACAGTTGCTCATTTGCTTACATCAGCATTAGCTGAGGACACATTAATGAAAAAGCAAGGAAGAAGAATTTTCCATGTGATCTAATTTGAAAAGAATGGCAAAGCATCTCAATTTTCTTTAAAAGAAAGAAAGAAAGAAAGAAAGGAAGGAAGGAAGGAAGGAAGGAAGGAAGGAAGGAAGGAAGGAAGGAAGAAAGAAAGAAAGAAAGAAAGAAAGAAAGAAAGAAAGAAAGAAAGAAAGAAAGAAAGAAAGAAAGAAAGAAAGAGAAAGGGTATGAATGGTATTGCTGGAGGTTATTGTTCACTCATTATTTTATTTTCACTAATATTTTTTTTAAATCCTATCCCTGTGATCTTAGGCAAGGGAATGCAAATCTTTGAATAGTCATAACTGGGCCTAGTTAATTCAGTTTTTGCAAGCTTAAACAATTTTATGTACAGATAAATAAAAATATCAACCATTCCAGGGGCAGGCGCACAGCTCTCAGAAGGATTCTTTTAAGCCATTACAAGCCATGTTGTATATTACTAAGGTTCACGCAGATTGTTCCTCTGTTCCCCTGAAGAATATATGGTGCATGTTCTAGTATAGTGAAGATGTTAATTCAAGAGCTACAGGAAGCTGGTCGCTGAATCGCAAGAGTTTGAACCACAAGTCTCCATGGGCTGATATGAAATTGCAGGTTGGCTCCTCCATTAAACTGGTTTTCTGCTTGACCCACACCTTCATGCTGTGCATATCTGGATTCCGTGGCTCAGCCATGCAGTGTAGCCAGCTTAAAAGTCTGTCAACTGATCCTGCCTTGGAAGCCGTTCTTACATTCAGGAGAAAGACCTGAGCAGTACATATAACCACAAAACGCTGCTTCAATTGATGTCAGAACAAGAGGGGCAAGACAGGGATTAGAAAAGATTCACATTACATTAAAACTGACCTGAACTTCCTTACAGTGACAGATCACTTGTTCCACTCCATGTGCAAGGTCCCCTTTAGATATTAAACCAACAGTTTTACAAAAAAACAAAACAAAAAACAGATGTGGAAGTCAGTCACACATCCATTTCTTGCTGAACCATTTTATTTGTTATTAACATATCCATTGATATATCCATTAGGTGGAGTACAGCACAAAACAAAAGGACATTAACAACAGTAAAATTTAAAACTAGATAATTTAGAAAGATCTCTCTCCTGATCCTTTCCAAAACTTAAGGTGGGTGCCAATTGCAACTCTTAGGAGAGCACATGTCACAATTTGGGATCATCACAGTAGAAACCTTTTTCCCAACTGCTTAAAAGGGTTCCAAAGGATGACCTGCAGATAACATAACCGGACAGGTTCACAATGGGACAGGTACTAAGTCATTAGGGCTTTGGAGGGTAAAACAAAGACTGTGAATTCAGCCCAGAAAGTAACTGGCAACCAGTGAAGGGCTTTCAAGTCAGGTGTTCCCATGCAACTGAAGCTTCCAAATAGTCTTCAGGGATTGTCCCAGGTTAGTCTGTGTGTGATATAAAGAAGGCATGGATAACAGACACAGAGTCTCTCTCAACTAAGGAAACAAAATATTTACTGGACTGTAATAGCACCACCAACACTTAAGATCTATATCATTCTTTAGCCTGATCAAATTGTTGTATCAAATATTTAGACATCTCAAAGGTCAAACCTAGAATCAGCTGATAGAGTAAGAAGCATGAATTCAGTTTTCCTGATGTATCCTCCCACCTATCACATTTTGAATGAGTTGGTTTGTTTCAGAATGACCAGAGATAACAGATAACCTTAAAATTGGTATAGAAGAAGCAATTTCAGCCTGCGCAACTTGTCAAGTTGTAATGCTGTGGGAGTGAGAAAACTTGAGGCTGACAAAATTCCCTCCTCCATATGAGAGGTATGGATGCTCAATCTTCTTTCAAAGGATGGCAAACCATCAGCCCATGGGACAATTGGGCCCAGCAGACCAAGCCATTGAGCCTGTGGAGCTTTTGGTAAAACCCTCCTCTTCCTTCTCCTGAAGCCTTACCCCTGAGTGGAGGCAGCCAGAGGTGGTATTAGGGGAAGACCCACTGGAACAACCCAAATCTTTAATCTGGAGCCCCAAATCTCTGGAAGGCCATCTCCCTGATCACCCTGCTGTCCAGGCACTCACAGATCTCTGTTACATGTAATGCCACTTGATTAGCCAGCTTTCTGCTGACAGTGACTTCATCTCATGCTGTCCCTTCCCTCCAAACTTCCTGCCTGAGGTTTCTTTTCTGAAATCAAATGCATTCATCTCCCTTTTCTACAATCAGGAGTGTCCTTAGGAGACAGGATCCTTTAAAGATACATAAAAAGACACATGTAAATTAGCAAATGCAAATTCCCCTTTGGCCCTGAGCCCTGGACTTTCCCAGGACCTAGCACCTCCCCTGTCCAGAGTCTTTACATTGCTCTAGACCAAGTTGATCAATAATGCATTTATTCACCCCTCACCTTTCCATCAAAGAAATGGCACTTGTGGTGGTTGAGAAGAAGAACTTATGTAAAACTGTTATCTCTCTTCTACAATGGCTGGAAAGCTATGAAGCAAGATCTCCAGGCAAAGCACCATCTGGAGGAGCTCCATCCAGCACTATAAGTAGGGAGAAAATGGCACTGGGGACATAGCCTCACCCACCGACACCATTCAGCCCACGGAGACCAGGAGGTGGCTGTTCCCTGGCCCCCCTTGCTCAAGCCTAGTTTCCCACCCTTGCTCAACTGTAATCTAGTCTGACTGGGTTGTATTGTTCAATTTGTACAAATGAGTAGCAGGGGCAGCCTAACACTGAAGTCCTATGGTCAGCACACATGTTGGGACCACAGTTACATACAAAGAAGACACACACATTCAAAGTGAAATCCTTCCTTCCTACTTTTGCCTCCTGTCATTTGAATAATACAGTCCATCTGCTGTGGTAACTAATGGTACTGTACAATCCTGCGCAGTGGGAGGCACGGCTGCTCCTGCGGTGCGAGGAACCAGCCATCCTCATGTTCCAACCAGCCGAGAATTAAAAGGCAACGGTGAGGTTACACAACAAAAACCTCTCAGGAAGCCAATAGATTTGAGTTGTGTTTGTATTGCAGATTGCCCAAAGAGCCCTAATTGCTAAAGGGCAATAAATATATTTTAGAAATAAAATAGCTCTCCCACAAGTCCTCCTACAGAAGGTAGGACTAGCAACACATGCTGGGCCGGTGATGCTTCAGGACTATCCTCAACCAAACTGGAGGGCAGCAGAATAGCTCAGGTGGTGCCGGAAAGGTAAATTGACACATGCAGCTCTGTCTCTCAACACCACACCACCCATCTGCAGCTGACGCAGCCGGTCCACTCTGGCCATGAGCAGAGATGGCCCTAATTGAGCCTTAGTGAATCCTTTTCATCTGTTTGTTTTGATTTTGTAAAATATCGAGTTGCCTTGATAAATTTAGAAGTGGCTAATCGGAATGAAAGATGTTAAGCAATAAAGACTTTATGGCTGTAATTCTCAATGAGAATAGCTAGCAAAAGTCTAAGAAGGATTCTAGGCTGAGTTTATTTATAAACATTCCCTCTTCCTTAGGGAAGAACAGCCAAATGCTTTGTAAGCCTTTTTTTGAAATTAGCAATCATTTGGAATGATTCCAGGTTTTTCAGTGGTTTGCTTAAGGGAAAATCTCATTTGGTGGAATCTTCTTACACTTTATTAGTCACATCCACCAGTAGCTCTTCTTTTCTTCCTGGGGCTACATTAAGCAAAAATAAATAAACTTACAAAAGGTTCAAAGCATAATTAGACTTCGGCCTAGGGAAGTGTGCCAGAGCATACAATATAAAATGAGGTTATAAAAGTATTTCCAGAATTGCCCATTGAGCCTCGGATACCAGGAAGTTTCTGAAATGAAACAGGCAGAAGAAATACAAGGAGTGCCCTTCTTGAAGAGCTGGTCTATATGGGAACCAAAAACAACATCCCTGTGGTGAGTTCTCACCTCCCTGCCACAATGTTTACAAGCTCGAACTGCATGGAGAGCAGCCATCATTTAGGGAATAGCATCAGTAGCAGTATGGAACACAGACAGGAAATTACATGAGCAGCATCAGCTACAACTAGAAAAACAGCACAGGTTACAAATACCAGGTGGACCCATGACCGTTTCAGGCAGGTATCTAGCGGCCATCCATCAAGCACCGCAGAAACCTAAAGCAGCATAGTGCTGTGATCCTTAAAGACTCTTGGTGCTCAGGCTCCATTTTCAGCCATGTACCCATTTGCTAACTTCTCGTAGCACAAGCACAATTTGATTAGCTCACTATTCTGTTACATGTACATCTCCTTTTAGCACATCAGATCACATTCCTTAGATTGTGTGGAGGGAGGAGCGACAATTGTGCAGGCACGCTAAATGACAAAATTAAAAGGACTGACTTAATTTCCATGAGGAAGAAGCACATATATAAAGAACACAAAAAGTAGTAGGACAGAAATAAAATAAATGAATGTGGCATGCAATGGAGTTGTGGGACCAGGGCTTACTGTGTGTGTGTGTGTGTGTGCGCGCACATGTGTGTGAACCAGCAGGGCTTCTTACCTTATCCGCCACCCTGTCTGCTTCCTCTCAATTTAGCTGCAATTCTCCCTGCTAGGTCAGAAGTGAATTTCCCCAGCAACCATATATTGGTTCCCATTGAAATGCAAAGTATTTGGCAGCATGGCTTGGCCTTCAATGGGCAATTGAGAACCATTAACTTTACAAAGGAAAATGAACTATGAGATGGATTGACTCCATAAAGGAAGCCACAATCTTGAATTTACATGAGCTGTGCAGAGTTGTCATTCTGGAGGGCTTTCATTCACATGGTCCCTCCTGGTGGACATAAAATGGCTTGAACTGACAGACTGGCACAGCTGCCTAAATTTTGGGATTCTCCTTGGGATGGGGCTGTGAGAGTGGTCATTTTGAGCACCTACACTTGAAAATGTACTACTTCTGGTGACAAGTATGCTGATTCCACATAGATACATACATACATACAGAGGGAGAGGAAGAGGGAGGGAGCGAATAGCAGGCCTCCACCATGTTTATACCATATAGCAGGGGTGGCCGGACTTGCTCAACAGAAGATCCACATATGGTAAACGTCAGACGTTTGAGAGCCACAAGTGCCCCCCACGTCCCCGATGGCAGAAGTAGGTGGCAAGCAAGTGCCTGTTGGCAGTGGCGGACAGAGAGTGCACCTGCAAGAGTGGTGAGCTGCAAAATAAACTGAAAGAGCCACGTGCGGCTCCCCAGCCTTAGTTTCCCCACGCCGCCATATGGAATCATAGAATAGTAGAGTTGGAAGGGGCCATGAAGGCCATTGGGTCCAACCCCCTGCTGTTGCAGGGCACCAACTAAAGGCTCACTGTGGCTTCTCTGCCACAAAATGATGGAATAGCTGCAACATGTAGCGCTAAGGACAATTTTAGCGCAACAAATAATTTCATTATCCTAAGACCCCACTGTATGCTTAGAGCAATAAGTTGGCAGCACAATCCGATACAAGTCTCCTCAAAAGTAAATCCCCTTGAATTCAGTGGGACTTACTGCCAAGGAAGTCTGCATAGTTTTGCAGCATAAAACATGCCCTGAATAGATATTGAACTTTCTTCAATAATGCTAAATAAGGTGTATACTTGGAAGAAGGTGTAGATGTAAATACTGAGTGAAGCTGATGTATTAGAACTAGAAATTAGACTGCTCACAATTTAGCTGCCTAGAGCCCAGAACAAGATCTAGGATGAGTCATCCAGGAATGCTTCTCAAACAAGTCCATGGGCCACAGAGGTTGGGCAGAGTAAGGAAACAGTCTGCCCTTGCAGGTTCCAACTCCCCCCACACACAATGGAGGTTCTTCTGACCTAGAATCATTGGTTTTGCCAGGAAAGCTAATGCTTCAGTATAAACATGTTCAGCTGAGTTCATATCTTGCTTGAAAACAGAAGACACAGAAGATGAGTGGTTACGTGGGAGAGACTTACATATAAAAGGCTTGACACTGCTGTGGATATGTTTGTGCTGTTTGAGGCCTGAAGAAGTGGCAAATGTTTTACCACACTCTGGACAAGCATGTGCACGAGCGCCAACGTGCTGTGAACGGATATGCCTCTGCAGGTTGCTGGGGTCCGTGAAAACCTGCTAGGAAATGAGTACTAATTAAACAAGAAACTTTGATGCAAACAAGGAAAATAAAAACGTACCAGGGGTTGAGTTAGGTTCTTCAGGAACCAAGAGGCATCAAATGAAGGAGAAGATGTGTGTTTTATAAAGCGGTTTGTGTGCGTTCAATTGCCCTATGGAGCTAAAAGATAGGAAAGGTTACTTTTAGAGCATGTCTACTCCTTTCAATTCAAGCAGTGCCAAGCCCAGTTAAGTAACCAAGGAACTCTGGGAACCACAATTTTGTGATGGCGCTAGAGGGCTTCTTGTCACTGGCTGACCTTTTGAACCAAACTATACTTCTCAGTGTATTTTGCAGGATAGGATAATGGTTAAGACCATGTGAAACTGTTAACGTTTTTAGAATGCAAGTACTAAACCTGATCTAATATTTACATTGCAGTGCCATGGTTGCCTGTTCAGAGGTGAGGCCCAATGAACTCCATAGGGCTCATTCCCAGGTAAGCATATATAGGATTGCACTGCTGATTGTTTTCATTAAGGGCACATTCAAAAGAAAATT
Source organism: Varanus komodoensis (assembly GCF_004798865.1). NCBI lineage: Eukaryota > Metazoa > Chordata > Lepidosauria > Squamata > Varanidae > Varanus > Varanus komodoensis. Next base: position 9,434,099 of record NW_025335727.1, on the reverse strand, counting down.
AATTGAAAAATTAACAGCCATTAAAGGTAAATCTGTGGTCACTCCCAGCATAGCAAAGTGTATAGAGAGCATGTGTCAGATATAAATAATATGGTTACTTCTGCTGTTGAGCATTACTACTCCTTTTTAAGATGTTTGCAACCTATTCACTTCATTCTTATTCCTGGAGTAACTATTCCTGTCTTTCCCTTGGTACTAACCCCTTTCACAACTAATATTCAGGGATTCCTGTCCATGTACCTAGAACACCTGGCCTTCAAAGCTAATCAGTCCCCATTTGTGTTAGGCAAAGAAACTGAAGGATGGGGTGGGTGGAATAGGTTGCTGGACTGTGGCTCTTTGTGGTGCAAATTAAGAGGGAATGATGCTGCAGATTGTGGGAAACTTGAAGAAACTCTCACCACTTACTACACAATCTCAGGTCTTTGTAACCTTCATAGACTCAAAGCTCCACAAACATTATCTGGATGAAGCGATAATCAATTATCTTAAAATGCCAATACATAATAATCCTAAGAATATTTACTCAGAAACAAATTTTGGTGAAACTTACTCTTTTGTAAACGTGTTTAGAATGGCAGTGACAATCTCGTAAGGTATTTTTCTCTGTGTTTTTCAATTATGGTGTTGAAATCAGGAAATATTATTTCATAAACAGGACTGCTTGTTATTTACATTTCCAAAATGCAGCTTTGTATGTAGTATATCCTCGCAGATTTAAAATGTTTATATTGGAGGATGCTGAGTTTCCTTTTTCTAGTAATATTCAGGAGTCAAGAGCAATAACTTGGTTTCCTTACCACAAAATGCTATCTCACAATATGTCAATAAGCCCTAAATCCTCGGTTCAACATTCACACAAGTCGTCTTGGCATTCACGCTGCAGTATTTCCCTGTCGGGATATTAAGAGCTCTGTTACGCTGGTGAAAACTACAAGTTGATCTGGCTGAATACCATCACTGGCTCTTGCTGCTTTGAGAGGGGTTCTCTGCCACAGACCTATTACATAAAAATGGTCTCCTTTATGCCAAGTATGTAATCTATTCCTATTCCTTTTCTAAGCCAGATGCCACCATCAGCTGCCTTGTATGATATATCTGTTGGTGGACTGCACTAATTCAGGCTGAGGGTAGAAGAATCAAATGTCTGGATGCTCTCCCAAATGTAATTCCCCCCTCCAAAAAATATCCCTCTGCATGAATAGAATTAAGATGTCAAAAGGAAGCTTCTGGACGAGGTCCTCCTGGGCAACTAGTCTTACATATGCAAGGAACTATATATGTCTAAGTGTGAGGAAGCACATACATCTGAGACCCTGGTTGTAGCTTGAAGTATTTTTCATGAAACACGATGCATGGAAAGATCCCAGACACCCTCTAACTTCACTGTACCTTGGCACAGTTTTCGCATTCGTAGTGCTTCCCACTATCATGAGACATCTGGTGGCGTATCAAGTTGGATTTCCAGTTAAAGGCTTTGGGACACTGGTCACACTTGTACTCCCTCTCTTCGGTGTGGGACAACATGTGCTTTTCTAAGCTGAAAAGACACAACAAGAGACTCACTGAGATGAACAGAACTAGAGGCCTTTGTGTTACTCCTAATAAATTAGGAGCCATGAAAAGTCAGTGTTCTTTTGGTTCAGAAATTCAGAGTAATTATACAATAAATAAACATCTCCATTCCCGCAGTGTGTAATCCTACAACCATGAATCACTTTAAATCATTTTGTTTGAAAGTAGCTATGTATTTAAAACATTTTTCTATTTAACTCTAGTTCAGACCAAAACAAATGAAATATTTTGGAATGTATACAAGAGGAGAAGGATATTGTGGGAATAAAAAAATATAGAATAACAACAACAACAACAACAACAACACTATGCAATACTGTTACATGTTACTGCCTGCTTTGGTGTTTTGTTTTTCCTTTTATTATTTGAAAAAAATTACAAAATTTCATACAGAGTAAAAATACAAAATGTAATGACACCTAGATTTACATGTAGAAGGATAGGAAACAATAAAAACTACCCCAGTAATGTATGTGGCTGAAGTGCAACCTAAACTTTATAATTTAAGTATGAACAAGCTGCATCTTTCAATAAACAGATACATTTATTGCCTCTCTTCTCTAAATTAGTGAGTTTAATGAACACCATTTCCAAATGTTCAAATAGCTCTCTGCTGGGTGGCTGATTTTTTTTAAACCAACTTTATGCTTTCAAGCATTTGTACCACAGTTAATAAATGAATTACCATTGTAGTGTTCTCCACATCCCTGCCATATCCAAACAGAAGTGAGCCCTAACGACCTCATATTTCAAGATGCTCGTAACCTCCACCAAAACTGACCTCCAACTACCTTTAATCTTGGAGCAAGACTATCAGATATGATAAATATCCAGGTGACTAGTAACGCATCTCCATCACTGGTCATACACCCCTAGATCTATTTCATTAGATCCATGAAGTTGCAAATATAAAGGATTTCATACAATTTTTATTTCAGATTCACACATACCTTTACCTTTATATAGCTTTTGTTATGGTTTAAATCCTAAAACTACAAACACTTGGAATAAACCACTATTCATTATACAAATGTTGTATATTTTAGATCTAAATCAGGAACAGGCAACATTTGGCCTGTAGGTCCGAGGCACCCTCCTCCAATCCTTTTTATAGTCCCTGCCACGTCCTAAGATGAATTTTGGTGGGAAAAGAAAAAAGACCACGTTTTTACTTTAAAACAAGGGCTGTATGCAACATTCTAATGCAAATAAACAGTCCCCAGGAGCTTCTGGGAACATGATTATGCATTAAAACAAGTTGTATACTTTTGCACATGCCTTGTTTTAAAGAGGCAAAGGGGCTTTTTGGCAGTGGTGATTTTCACAGTAGGTACGTGTGGCGGGGGGGGGGGTTGCAGTGAATTCAACAAAAATTACGCCCCAGAATCACAGTTGTTGCCTCCCCTTGGTCAAAGTAATAGATAGCTCTGAAAAGCTGTCTGATTTATATTTTTCCTACACTGCTTGAAGAAGAACCCTGTTCCCACATGCCCACAACATCGGACATTGCATAAATAGGTTCTTTCATGCATTTTTGTTCTGGTACCTTTAGAAACTCTCTTCCCTATGTTGTGTTCGCTATGGCTGATTTTTCACTTTGGACTGTCCACAAGACCAGTTCAACAACCTAAACACCTGATAGAGTGAACCTGTACTGTTTTCTGCATAGTAAAAAATCTATGACTCAGCCCTTAGGACTAGTCCTCAGAGGAAGTAGAGCATGCCCTAATGGACATGCTGTAAGGTCACCCAGTGGAACCAATGCATGGAAGAAATGTATGGCAGATATTTTCTTCACATGTGACGTGGCTTTAGCAGAAGAGGTGATGCTTTAACTACTTGCTGTCCCACTACAGCAATGTTCAAGACTCACTGCCCCGGCCTTCTAGGGTTTGCTTTGTTTTATCTTTCAAAATTGTGATTTAACCTGGCTTGATAGTGGTAGGTAAGAGACTTTGGGTTAAAGAGTGGAGTGAGAAACCTTTCACAGGAGCAGACAGACAAACAAAGGGACTGCTTTTTTTTTTTTTTGCATCTGTCTAAGGCTCCAGAGTCTGATCTGTCACTGTGATCTATGATGCATGTATCTCATCTTATTTAATATTACTGTTTTCTTTCATAATGTCACATATGTCGTTCACTGTAACTTCCCCCTTCTTATTCCATTGCCTTGACTTAAAATGCTGATTTTGGGGTTTTCCTAATTAATGGAAACAAGCATGTTTCCTGCCAGTAAATCTGATGGCCACATGAATCTTTTGCTTTTTTAGTATAATTTTTTCTGTGTTTTCTTCTGCTTTGAACTGCTTCATTTTTGGTGCACGCGCGCGCGCTCGCTCTCTCTCTCTGTATGCATGTATGAATGGTGAGGCTACCTTGTTTTTCATTTTTCACCCTTTCCCTCTTTCAGTACAGCAGAGCAATTTATGATTTCTCTTCAGCTCAGAACAAAAACCAGAAATGTTAATACCCTTAAAGTCTTCCACAAAAAAGAGTTTTGAAGCACAAGAAATGCAGAATTGTTGTCCTGTTCCATAAAAGACAGATCTTTGCAAAGAACTTCCTTCATGGTTGCACATTTCTGACAAGGATACTGTGATTTCCCAGCACTGGGTGTGTTCAGTTTCGTACCTGTGAGAGAACCCTGCCCTGAAGTTCAGTTTCTGTTTTGTGTACTAGCTTCCAGGTAATTTACTTGGACTTTAAGTAAAGGAGATAACAATGCCTAAGATGCTTAAAACACAAACTGTAATTTATCTACACCCTGGCCTTCAATAAACAACCTCTTAGGACATCCCTGAGTTCTTCCACTTCCATCAATACTAGATGCGTCCATCATGCAGCATTCCATGATTGTGATGCAGCCATATAGAAAGCTGGCATACTGGAGAATCATGGGAAACAGAGAAGGGATCCACAGGCCTACATGAGTTTCACAGTCCCCAGCTGTATGATCTGTTGACCTATGGAAGTAGCGAGGGTCAGGACTGTATTACAGGGCATGTATGCGTGTGAAGCAGGGACATATGTTCCTCTAGAGAAAAGTTCCAACTGTGACCACTGAGTTAAGTCTCCACATCAGGCAAACGGGCATACCCTAACAGGATAAGTTGGTTCCCATTCAGAGACCTTTTACTGATTGGCATCAAAGCAAGTGTCTCCTAAGACCTCCTGAGTAAAGTACTCAGAAGGAAACTCATTTTGAAATGGTTCCATATGATATATTTGCAGATTGATGGAGGCAAATATGCTGAATAGATAGTTGTGCCTTTGTTGAGAGAGCTGGAGGTGGTAGTCTTCATGCTCCTTCTGGATTCAGGATTCTGACCACCACATGATTCCCTGCACTTAGAATGTGACAATCCTAAAGTTTACTGGCTAACTCCCATAATTTTTTTTTTACAGGAAAAGACAGGGCTGTACATTTCATAGGTTCAAAATTTCCCTATACTTTAGATCTTTATTGGTATATGAAATGCTTCATGGTTTGGTTATTCAAATGAACATGGTTGCAGACAACAAAATGTGTTACTATAATCCATATACCTGACCAAATATCAAGATGGGCAACACACGTGACCCCTGGCTGGGAGGGGAGGGGGCTGAGGCACCTGCTGTATCACTGTGGCACCTGTCTCCACCCATCCCTTCCTCCCAGAACACCCACAAGCCCCTTCTCTGAGGTCTAGTCTGTGACCTTAAGGAAGCAGCTGGAGCACCAGGTAAAATCCAAAGCACTGTGGGAACACCAAGTTGAGGAAGACTGCTTTACTGTTTTTTTACCACTTAGGTTTTGCTTTTGTTTTAGTGTTACTTTTTGTTTGGATCAATTTGTACTACCTTAGAGACAATTTTCATAATTAGCTTAAGCATTGTGAAAATGTCAGTGTACAGTATTTGTAAAAAAATGTTACTCTTAAAAAGCAAGCATTTTCACGCCTATCTTTGTAGCTTCAAGGGTTAAAAAACAGGGGTGCTTTGCTTGTTTTTAGTTGGCATTCTTAAGATAGCAAGTTCTCTGTCCAATTAGCAGTTGGGAAGAGATGTGACAAGATGCAGAATCCTATGAGTGTGCATGTTTCTACGCAAAAGTGTTTTATGTTCTACCAAGAGCGAACTGCACCTTCAGGATTTCTGGAAACTCAGTATTACTATCTATATGGTTTTTTTGTAAATGCCTTGCTCCTACCTTTGTATGTCAGAGAACACTTGATCACACTCTTTGCACTCCTGGATATCCTGCACTTCGTGGAGATCGTTCTCCTTGTCAAGCTTTGGCTGAAATTCCTCCTCCACCAACGAAAAGGCTGAGTGAGGGGTGCTGCATGGGAATTTCTGATGATGCACCAGTTCTGCTTTGGACTCAAATAGCTGGTCACAGTCCTCACACCGATATTGTCGCTCCTCTGTAAGGCAAATTGGTCATGAGTCTGAGTGGGGCTCTCCCAATGCATGTGGGAAAAAAGTGACAATCTGCCATAAGAAATTGCTGACCGTGAATGTCTGGAGCCATCGTTTCATGTAAACAGCCTTCCGTCTTCATGAAGAGAAGGAGCTCTTCTCCAGCCTCAATGTCTCTCACTACTCTGTAATATATCTGAAGAACAGAATGGAAAATGTGTGACCAGAAGCAAGGAAGACATTTTCTACAACCACTCTTGTTTCAACCCAAATATGGGACTACATTGGCCATAACTAGGTTGCCACTTGTGCTTCAATAAAAAGAAAGGACTGAGTATTAGACAGCAAAATAGGACACAAAACTGCATATACAATTTGTATGTATTAATTTATGTGTATAGATGCAAATCAGATTCCCTATTGACTAGCCACTGGGAAGATGGAATCAAAAGCATCCATTTTTATGGGATTTTAATGATTGTAAGCCACCCCGAGGCTCATGCGATGGGGCAGCATATAAGTTGTCTAAATAAATAAATAAAAAATAAATAAAAGCAGTATCTTTTATTTGCTCCCTCAAACACAGATAGGTGTTGTTGGATTCAAGCTCCCAGAATCCTTGACCTTGGCTCTGTTAGTTGGAGATGATGGGATCAGAGACCAACAATATCTGGAGAGCAACAGGTTTCCCTCTGCAAATCATGCAAGGCTTGTCCAGGAGAGTTAAGTGGGAAATTCCACAGAGGAAATTGGTGTGAACCTACTTGGTTCTGTGTTTTAAACATTTATGCATTTAGACATATAACTAATCTCAGTGAAAGACTATTCATCAAGCAGCAAACAAACACAGATTTTTTAAATTGCAAAGTAACTTGACCAGTTAACCCTGACTCCCAAAGGTTATCCCAAAGAAATTCACTTTTGAAAAATACTCAGGCTTCACTGATGGTGAGCTTTCAAGGGAAGGGAATTCCATATATGTGGAGCAGCTGCTGAGAATGCCTCACTTACATGTGCTCACTCTGTATTTATTTATTATATTTATTTGTCACTTTTTTTCCTTTTCAAGGAACTCAAGGTGGCTTACACAATCCTCCTCCTTCTCTCAGTCTTACCTTCACAACAACCCTATGGAGGTAGGTTAGTCTCAGGGTCTGTGACTAGCCCAGAGCAACCCAGTTGACTCCATGGCTGATTGGGGACTAGAACCCAGATCTCCTGTGTCCAGTCCAGCACTCCTTGCTACACCACACCGGCTCTCAGCTCGTTACTACGATAACGATCATAAGAGGATCTCCACAGCTGATCTGAAGAGCTACAAATACCATGAGGTCTGCATCCTAACACTAATCTGTAGTTCACTGTGGGATACAGAAATGCACAGGACCTTAACACTGTTGCAAAATCAACTGAGAAATGGTATGGGGTAGTGGAGAGAATCAGAAAGATTTCCACTAAACCACATAGCTTCCTATGGCCAGAAACCTGCACAATCCTATGTATGCTTAGACAGAAAGAAATCCTGCAACTCCCAGAATTCCCAGGCACCATGGATTGTGGCCTGAATGACCTTGGCTCTCTCTCAGCCTACCCGACTCACAGATTAAATGGACCTTCAATCCATTAACATTATTATATATTACTTAATTTTTTTTTATTTATGAGATACATTTAAAAGCCCCCTGTTGGCATCCTGCTCTCTGGGAGGCCATTACAATATAAAATCAGGAAGTAACATTGATAAAATAATACATTATAAAATATCATAATTAATAAACAGAATATAATTGCAATAAATAAAGAAAATAAAACATACATCACCATATTAAAGCCAGTGCATTGATGTAAATAGTCTAGATGGTGTCAAAGGTGTGCTGGAGTTTTTGCCAGGCACCTGATGCTTGGTAAGGTAGGCACCTGGCAAGTCTCTGGTGGTAGAGGTGCTGCTACTGAAAAGATCGTCCTCCTTACAGCCTCTCCCTTAACCTCCTTGGGGAGAGGAACCCATAGGAGGGCCCCAGACCTTGCATTTATATCACACCTTTTTTTCTTTTTAGAGGAACACAAGGAAGATTACACAGCTTCATTTTACCCTCACAACAACAGCCCTGTGCGGTAGATTAGACTGAAAGCGAGGGACTGGCCCAAAGTCACCCAATGAGCTCCATGCCCAAGTGGGGACTAGAATGCGGAACTCTCAGAACCCCAGTCCAACATTCTAACCACCGCACCACACTGGCGCTCAGCGTTTAGTCGATTCAGAAACTGCATTTGAACAAATCCATAATTGGATGCGTTAAAGAAAATATGCGATCCCCAGTTAGAAATATATTTTAAGTAACTGAAAAAGAGAGTGTTAACTAATAATTTAACATATGAAAGCTTTCATGTACTGTTAGAATAAATGCCATCTAGAAATTATAATGATTATAATTATAATAATTATTATTATTCCTGATTAAGAACAAAACAAGAGCCATGCTGGATCAGACCAAGGGACCATCAAGCTTAGCAGTCTCTTCTTACAGTGGCCAGTCAGCTGTTCATGAGAAACTTGCAAGCAGGAGATGAGTGCAGTCCATCCACCATTGTTCCCTAGGAACTGGTAACCAGTATATAATGGCACACAGTCTCTGATTCTGAAGACAGCACCCCTTCAGAAAGAGCAGCCCCCAGTAACCTTATTTAAAGCCATCCAATACAATACATCTTTTGGAAGTGAATTCTATAGTTTAACTATGGAGTGTGCAAACAAGTACTTCCTGTTAATTGTAGTAGAACTCTCCTCAATCATCTTCATGTGAGCAGAGCCGGCTGGTGCCGGAGGTCAGACTAGATGGCCTGGGAGACCCCTTTTGACTCGCTCTATATTTCTATGTTTCTGTGTTTTATGGGATAACCCCAGATTCTAATATCATGAGAGATCAAGAAAAATGTCTCCCTATCTACTTTCTCCACACCATGCCCAATTTTGTACAGCTCTATCATTTCTCTCCTTACTTTCACCCTTTTTAAGTTAAACAATTCCAGATGTTTCAACCTTTCCTCACAGGGGAGTTACTCCAGCCCCTTGATCTTGATCTCTTAAGTCAACCTTTCTTCACTTTTTCCAGCTCTACAATATCCTCTTTTTGGTGTGGTGAACAGAACTGTTCAGAGTATGGCACAGATTTGCATAAAGGAGCTGCCTCTTTTGAAGTCAAATAGGACAGTGTTGAACTTCCTTGTAAACTTTCTGCTTAAATATATATTAAGACCGGTAGCACGTTGGTCACCATTTCGAACTGGTTCAACAACCTTTACATCTCACACTAGGCAACACAATTTAGGTTTCCATCCAATATCACCCCCACCTCCAGTCAGTTCCATGACCAACTGCTCTAGGGTATATTCATTTAGGGCACTGGGAAATTTCCCCTAATTTTTGTAACTAGAACATGCATTCATCTAGTCAATGTAAGGGTGACTGAAGCCACCCATTATTTCATCCATATTTGGAGACCTCCATGATCTCTTTTCCATGTCTGGATCACCCTGAGTATTGTGGTGTTACAGAGATGACATGGTCATAGAACTAAACTAGTATGGAAACACAGGATTGACAGCTTCTTCACTTCTGTGGAAGAACTGCCCCTTTTAAGTTTTCTGTTCTCCATCTATGCCATCTTTGACATACAGAGCAACACTTCCAGTACACTGGCCCTGTGCTTCATATAAAGTTAATATCCAGAGATTATCGTATCCCATAGGTTACAATAACACCCACTATGTCAAGGCTGTCCTTTAACACAGGTGCTCCCCTCTCCCCTTTTGCTCAGAGGCTTCTGCCATTCACACTGAAGCATCTAAGCATGCTGTCCTCTCTCCGATGTTTCTGATATCTGTGCCTTCTGCTTATGGTACTTTGGTCTCTTAACCGGCTGTTATGATTTACCATATGCTCATGGTCTCTTTCCTTTCATTCATTTCCACATATGAGATGACACACCAGAATGAATATATGAACCCTCAAATGAACATTAACTCACAATCTTTTGCATTTTATTTATTTATTTGTTTAAAACTTTTATATGTCATCCCTTATGCATGGCATCTCCACACAATGAATCAGTAAATAGGACAATCTTATACTTCGGTAAACCTGAGTTACAGTGGCATAGGAAACTACTGACAGCATTCCAGTGGGGTAATTGTTAGTGCACAATCTGTATCGGAGCCATCCAGTTGTTGCTGTACTACAAGTCCCATCATCTGTGACCACTTCCCATGCTGGCTGGGGACATGGGAGTTTATTATTATCTTGTGTATACTACTTGCATACTGCTTAATCTCTTAAACCTCTAAGCAGTTCACAAAATGTTATACACTATAAAGTCAATATTAAAAAGTATAAAAGCAATACAAAATAATAAAAACACTGCAATAAAGACGACAGTAAAAGAATGGGATATTCTGGACCTGAGTTGCTTAAAGTTGGAGTCTAATAAAATCTGGATGGCCAAGACTCCCCAGCTTTGTTCTGCATTGTGGTAGTAAAGTAGGAGTAAGAGAGTAATAAGTGATTCCACTGGCATGGTGTGGGAAGATCAAAGGAGTGGCAAGATTCATTCGGAGTCCGTCCTTCCAAAGGATGAAGTCCCCCCTCATCACCCTCTACCTTTATTATAGTAAAGAGACACCCACCAATTCAGTAGAGAAGGTTCTGATGGCTATTCCACTCACGTAGCTAGAGCAAGATACAAGATACCCACTAGTTAAGCCAGCCTAAGCTCCAGCATTACATTACCCATATCAGTTTGGGCAACAGGATCCTTTCATACACCTTGATTCGAATGAGTTCCAGCTTAAAGGAACTCATGTACAGAAGATCAGAGTCCTAGTTACCCATGTGAAAAGAAAAACTCAGGCTCATAAGAAAGTCATCGAAGTATTCCTTGTGATAAAAGTAATTTCTAAAAGCACTGGCTGCCCGTATTTAGTTTTATCAGATTCATAGCAAAGCAAGCCTTCCCCTCCTTTTATTTCCACAAATACTTCTATACCAGTTATTTACAGTGGGAAGGCGTAGTAACAGAGAGGGGATGCAGACTAAGCAGCAACACAATTTACATGTTAGCCTTAGAAAGGGTTCTCGAAAATGACAAGACAGACAGAGGCTTCCATCACCCACGGTACTGGCTCAAATCCACATTGCACAAAAGCATTGACTGCAAATGCGCGCAGTTCTTACGTAACTCCAGTAGGTGGCTCTAAAACCCAATTGTTTGTTTTTTCAGAAAAAGTCTCACCGCAACTATGTGCTTGGGGAAATCTACAAATACCTTAATGAAGAGTATTGTATTTCTCCGGATTTGTTTGCGTCTTTCTTGCCCCCGTTTAGAAATGCAGCGCTGTTGTTGTTGTTTCCCTTGCCTTTTTTAGAACAAGCAGCTGAAGAACCCGAAGGTGGCAAGTCATCGAATGCCAGTGATATTGGGACAAGGAGAAGGAATGTGCGTGTTAACATGACATTTCCTGAAGCCAGATGAAGGCTACTTGGAGGCGGCTTCCCCGAAGCCAAGCATTTTAAGGAAAGAAGCCTTCGTCATAAAATGCACAGGCTGCTGCTGGCTGCTGTTAGGTACGCGCTTTCCCAATAAAGGGAGCAGAGACTTCTGGAGTTTCCACTCCCACTTCTGTCAACTCCCTTTTCCTCCCTTAGAAATATCTTAACCAAACCATCTTTGGGGTTTATAATATATATCCCCCCTCCCTTTTCCACACACACAAAAGATAAATGCTTCCAAGTAGCATGTTTCATTCTGGAAATCTATTTCCCCTAAGAACACAATGGCATTCCCTCCACAATCTGAATTACCTCTTTTGTTGGCAGCTCTCAAAGGTTTAAGTTATTAGCTTCCTTTCCAACAGCCTGCTGACATTTGAATGGTGACATATTAGAACTTCACAGCAAGGTCTCGCAAAGAAAAACGCTGCCTTAACACGTACACCAAAAGGCCTTTTTTCTGTTTTGTTTTCTTTTTCAAGGAAAGGAAATACTATGATATTGCAGACTTTTAAAGATCTGACTCTGTTTGACTCGAACTTGTACTAATCAAAAAGGAAAGACGACAAGCCTTTACATAAGTGGTACTGAATCCAGGTGTGTCGTTTTACATTTTTTTCATGCTTTCTTCTGGATCATCCAGAAATTTGTCTAATATAACTAAATATGAAAGCTGGGCTGTTTGCATGATGAGGTAGGTCATCTCTAGATAAAAGAATACATGAAGAAAAACCTTGTAAGATTACACAACTGTGGCTTAGCCTAAGAGGCACTCATGGCATAACCCTCAGTTAATACTGGATTTTGACACCATGCTGGGATTATGATCAGACACCAAAAGCACATCCAGGATGAACTCAGAGGATGATAATCAGAATCCGCACAACAGACTTAGTGTGGGCAGAAGTTACAGGTCAGTGAAAACACATGCCTCCCATACACTGAAGAGTTCAGGGCACATGTTAATTGCTTAGGCTGGAGGCTAAGGGGGGATTAAAACAATGCACACTCTGAATCACAGACCAAGATCCAAAAGGGCCGGATCTCAGAGTTCACTGAGCAGTTATTTGCTGCCACAAGATTAGGGCTGCAATCCTACATACACTTATTATTTACTTATTATATTCTTATACCACCTAATAGCCAAACCTCTCTGGGCAGTTCACAACAATTTACAGGAATCCAAAACATAAAAAACAGTATAAAATGCGCTGTAAAATGTAGTTAATAAAAGGGAGAACTAGGGTAAGATCTAGTAGCAGTACCAAGATTTACAATCCAGTCAGAATGTAAAACAGACCTTCCATTTCCCGGAGAGCCAGGCTAATCAAACTCATTAGGATTTCTCTCTAAGTAAGCATGCACAGGATTGGGATACAAGACATTGAGACCAAGAATTTCTTGGGAGAATTTGTGCACAAAGCGAGGTAAGTTTTTACTCTCCAGGACAGCAACTCAATACATCAGCTCAGCATAAAATTACCAAGTAACTCTCCCACTGGAAAACAAAAAGAAAGGCTTGCTTGCTTTTGTGCTTTTAATCGCAGCATGACTTGTAGAAACCAGCAAGTGAAGCTGTTCCAGGAAGGACAATCCATATCACCTGCTAATGTCTTCCTATTAAATCTGCTAAAGCACAGCTGTGAAGGTTAGGTGAAAAGTTGGCAACCCTACCTCAGCCCTGCATGACACTGCAAGAAGGACTTCCTGAATCAGAGCCCCAGGTTGGGGCCCTCAGCTTGGAGATTAGTTCCACTGAAACCATTGGCTTTAAAACAAGCAGGATCAGAATATAATGCAAAATCACGACTTCTCTACCCCTCATGGAGACAATTCATCATTCAAACATGTATGGAAAGAATTTGGAAACCCCCATTTCTTGGCTCTCCATACCAAATTCAATTGTGCAGAAAAGGCATGGTTAAAACAGGTTACAGGGTAATGACACTATTAGGTCTGAAGAATGTATTTTCAAATAGAAGGTATTTTCATACGACTCAGGTAAGAAAGCAGCAATAATATTTGTTTTGCCGCAGGGATCCCTGTCCCCCACAGCCCCTATTCCCTGTCCAGCACAACAGAAGATGAATGAGCTTTGGGGTCAGGCGTAGGGTGTGGACAAAAGAGTATGGCTTTCAGAGAAGGACTGTAGGAAGCCGTGCAAATAGGAGCATGGTTTGTTTAGCAGACTTTGGAAGAAGGTGCAGAGCCCCTTCAGGACCTACTTCCCTCCCATCTTCTTGCATTTTTTCATTTGGGTCAGGAAAGAAAAGGTAAACCATTTTCTTATTCCTTCTTCTCCCCTGCCCTCTCTCTTAAATCATGGTTTAGTGCCTCTCAAATAATACAGGTCTGTGAGCAAGTTCCTTTAGCAGGGGCAGTTAATATGCAAAAGTTATTTTCTCAATATATGATTTGAGGTTCACATATAGGACATTTGCAAAGATGACTGAACATGAATGACAAAACAGAAGCACAGAGCTAAATGAGCTCAAACCCATGCTTAGCTTAACTTGATATTTACTGGGCCTTAGGAAAGCAGGAGTTAAACAGAGGGAGTGCTGCCAGCACAAGGGCACGGCTTGTGCATGCCTCCTTCTCCGGCTCTGTTAAGGCACCCCAAGCCTGCTGCACAGCCCTGCTCCTCTAATAATTTTCTCATGAGCAGATACTGCCAATTGTGACAAATGATGCTGTGAGTTGGTGATGTGGACTTTGATTCACTAGGGGCCAGGTTGGGACAACCAAATTCATTTGATCCAAGGCTGAAACAGATTTAAGTAAGGCCAGCTTTTAAGTCCTGCAAATAAATTTGATGTCAACATTGCATGCAGTGAATATTTGCTTTAAGCAACACTTGCTTTTCCATTTATTAAGATAAATGTATTTAAATCTGACTTTTCTCCAGAAGTCTAATGGCCTTGGTGCATTTGAAAGGGAATATTAAGTTATGGGCTGATGAGTCCAAGACAAGACTGAACTGCTGACTTTCAGACTGCTGGAAAAATAAGGGTGAAATGCACAGGCTGTATACAACAGGTCTGATGGTCTTCCTTTGGCCCTTCCTTTGACTTTCATTAAAGTCCCTGAGGTTAAAAGGCAGAGTTGATAGAGGTGGATAAAAAAACAGGGTGCTGCATTGAATTGACCTTGGGTGATACGAAATATGCCTGGCTGATTAATCTGAGATGGGCCATTTACCCAAGAAAGTTCCCCACCTGATGTCTCTGCCACAATGGCAGCACATCTCTGCTCCAGCTCTTCGTAACCACAGTGCCGCTGCTCTTGGTTTTGCTCCCTCTAGCCTAAGGCCACTTTTGCTGCCGTAGTGGGAACGGTAGTTTGATGCTCTCCTAGGTGAACCTGCTGAGCCCACCTTCACAGAAAGGGGATCTGCTTCGTCCGTTCAGCTTGGCATTAGGGAGAAATAGATGGAGATCGGTGCTGGGTCATGCAGCCTGAGCTGAACAACTCACACCTTACCAAGGCTGAGTGGGACAGCACAGATGTA
Source organism: Varanus komodoensis (assembly GCF_004798865.1). Classification (NCBI taxonomy): domain Eukaryota; kingdom Metazoa; phylum Chordata; class Lepidosauria; order Squamata; family Varanidae; genus Varanus; species Varanus komodoensis. The sequence continues at coordinate 9,419,067 of NW_025335727.1, read as the reverse complement.
TTTGTCCCTTCTGCATTTACTCAGCAACCCATGATTGGCTCCTTTGCAATATGCGAATCCGGACTGCCAGGTGGTTGAGCATTAAGCAAGCTAACTTGTTTATAGTCCGTTCCACTTATCTCCAACAGCAGTTTAACCCATGGGCTGTTGTGTCATGTGAACCAGGTAAGTATCAGAATGGTGAAGTAAGACTCTGTAAAGACCTGGTCCCATGAGAGGAGTAAACTCTACTTCAGGCAGAAAAATATCTCAGGATGATACTTGAACCACAGCAGTTTGGTGATTTGCATATTAAGTTACAGGAAATCAACTGGTGCAGGTTTCTTCTTCTGGCAAGATGAGAGAACCAGATAATTCTCCCTGCTTCCCCCTTTAAAAACAGGACTCTTCCTTTGGCTGCTGTCAAGTTGCCATCAGCAATTTTGCAGCTAAAACTATCATCACTCAGATGTATCTGAGACAAAAGAATCAAGTTTGGAGAAATAGAACCTACCAGTTCCTAAGAAACTTACTCATAAATCTGAAGATTTTTAAAGAGCAGCACATGAAAAATTCTGATTCTAATACTTTTAATCTCAAGAGAAGAGGCAATGTGTTAATAACAAAGCTAGATTGGGGCAAATAATTCATATTAGTTCAGCACTGTTACTTAGGTCCCCAAAATGATTAATGTCCAAGGTTTTTTCCTACTCATTTTTTATGGTGGAGGAGGTATCTGAAAAGTAAAAAGCTGGAAAATAAAATGATATACAGGCTAGAAGCTTAGCAGGCTAGCAAGGAAGAAGCAGAGTACTCTGTTTGTTCTTTGCCAATCTGTTGCATTTCTAGGCTGGTGTGAAGGACAAGAGTCTTTTCTCTGCACGGAGTACAAAAGCCAAGCAGGCTGGCAAAAAAGGAAAAAGTTATCTGTCCCTTGTTCACCAGTTCACTGTATTTCCACGCCAACCACAGAGGACTTCACCTCCTCCATGGCCAACACACAACCAAGTGAGCTGGCAAGGGAGAGGCAGGCTTCTCTGCCCCCACCCCCCCGCCCCCCGCCACAACATATTCACTGGGAGAGAACGTGATTCATTCATCTTCATGGAATTCCTGCTTACTGGTGGTGACCAGAGGAGTAGTTAAATCCAAGGTGGATCTAGCTGCTTATGATGGACACCATTCATGTTGCATTCATTAATTACCACGTGTGTTTCAGTTTTAGAAACAGGGGACATTTTGTTAGGAAGTAAAAATGTGTTACCTATTCACAGGTCTTGAAAAACAAAATATGAATAATTGCACCAAGTTTCAGGCCAGAAGTCCATGCTGTCCAGCATTCTGCTTCCAACAACAAGTGCCCCAACCCTTTTGAAAACCAAACAAGCAGAGTAGAAAAGCAACCATCTTTCCCAGGAACTGCGGCTAACTACAGGAAAGGCTACTGCACTTCAAGGAAGCCTGAAGTTTCTGCTAATTAATGGTATATTGCCTCTAAACATGGAGGTTTGATTAGGTTGCTCTGGCTAAGAGCTGTAGCTAGACCTACCAGTTTTTGGCACGCAAAAACAGTATACTGTCTGACTTTAAATTGTCCTTACCAATTGTATCCTAAGGGATCTAAAGTAACACACACTGACATTAGGCTAAAAATCACACTGCTGACAATTTTAATCTGGTTGTAATAGGCACCTCTAATGTTACATATTTTTCCTCCTCCTTTTCTATAAAATCACACAGAATTACCCTCTTGTGAACAGCAGGGAAATTTCTTCTACACCTAGTATAATTGTTGCTGCAATGGAAAGACAGCAACAGCAGCAGCAAACAATGGTCAGAAAACTCCGAAACAAAAGTTAATAAATTACTTTCACCAGGTATCCATTTTATACAGGCTCTCCATGTCCTCGCGGGTAAACCCAAGTGTATTTATTCCACAGCGCTTTCCCTTTGAAACGGTATTTCTCAATATATGTGTAATATGATTTGCTACTTAATGGTAGCCCTGAACTTTCAGGCGTACACAGGTCCTTAATAATAGTGAGTATTACTTTGGTAAGATGATCACTGAATTTTCAGAGAGATCTACAGGGTGATGGAACAAAAATTTATATATCAGAAATAGGGGTTTGTTTTCATTCAGATCATTAGACAAGGACCCATATTATCAGTTTAGTAAAACAGTAGGGATTAGCTTCTTAAACAGAAAGGGGGGGCAGGTTCTGGAGCTGAAATCTGCCTGAAATACCCACAAAACCAGGGAGCTCAGCTCCCCTTTTCCCAGGAGAGTGAGGCTTGGGTGCATCTACTTATTGGTGAGGTAAAGCCACTCTGCGTTGGTTACACATGCACTAACTCCCACACAGTCTGATTCGCTGCGTGTTTGTTCAGAAATAAACCCCTTGGAGTTTGATGGAGCTTCATTTCAAGTAAGAGTGCACAGATCTGCAGGGCTGTTACTTCTCATGCTAATAACCTGGACAACCCATGGTTAGTTCTAGACAGGAGCCCAGTGAGACTGCTTCATATAGTATAAGATTATAAAAGCTTATTATTTTTGTAAGATGTTCAGCTTTTGGATTATAATTCTTATTCCTTCCATGATTATTATTCCACTGTGCAGTTAAAGAAATGCAAATTCACTTGCTAAAAAAAAGTTTGCAAGACGTAGCAGGCACTCTGCGAATAAGTTGCATGTTGTTTGTGATCATTCGATAAATGATGGGGCTCGCTGTAAGTTGCCCTCCTTCTTCCTCCTCCTCAGTCCTCTCGCCAGGATCTCAGGGGACATGGCAGCTGAGTCTGTCTTGTCTTTTCTCTCAGCTTTGATGGCAACCTCCTTGTGGCTGCTGCCGCCTCTGCTTCTTACAATTTCACTTTCTTTCAGATGCTTTTCATGAGGCCTGCTGGTGACAGCCTCTCCAAGGTGCCCAAGTGACACATGGGAGCATCCGTCACTTGCTTCTCACCTTTACAAAATTATTTTTTAGTCAACGCAAGTGTGCACGATATTTTTGAAACATTTCTTTTTAACTTTTTGATGGGGTGTGCCAGTGGTTCATACGTGCACAAGTACACTCCTCGTGTGCCAAAATACAGTCTTGCTTAGTCAATGTCCCAGTAAGTGGCTCTTGTTAAAATGCAAAACAGAACATTCATGGACATTGACAAAATAAAGCTTGCAAATAAGTTATTTATTTACTTTGTCTTTCACTTGACAGCTGTCAAATGACAGTTTATCTAGAGAAAAGCAAAGCTGTGAGATCTTTGCTTACCAAAGGGGGCAGCAACCGCTGCCCTTCTAGCTCTTTTTTAATTGCCCTGACAGTCCAGTCCCTTCTTCCTTGTCCACCTTACCCCCAGTGTCTCTGTATTCCAGAAAGATAAGGCCAATGCCCACACTTTTCATGAGCACTTTTTGACCTCTGTCAAAAGGAAGTGACTTTGTTCGACCAGGGTTTTTGGCAATGCCAAAATCTGTTGAAATAACCTTATTTAGACCTGTCAACACCCCTGAACCCACAATGAGATCAGCTTCCTGTGTTCTGAATAGACACCAACCCATCACAGGCTCAACAGCCTGCAGGTTGTCAGCATGGCTTGTCGCTCACAAACAAGCCACTCTGGAGTATGCAGTCTGGGGTTGCAGGACATGGCCATATCGTGCAGGTCCCATCTATGCTGGTCACAAAGAATCCTTCTGTGGCCAGTGAAATGGCAGCCTGTCCAGCACTGATAAGAAGACCTTGACTTCAGGGACACCCTTCCTGCTTTGTGTCTCTTCTTTATAACCCCGGAATGGATTTTAATTCCACTTTCTTTGCTCTAATGCTGTTCTTCTCTCTTTGGTTGATAGCCCTCAGCGACAGATATGAAGTATTTGCATATATGCCTTTTTTTACTAACAAAATAATCTTATATAAGTCTACTCAGA